>NC_057797.1:157840090-157897232 GCF_018294505.1 Triticum aestivum | reverse complement strand
CTCACTATTTATCCCAGAGGCAGCATCGATCGGCTTCAGTTAGCAGCAGTAGCGAAGGAATCGCTCGATCGGGTTTAGTTAACAGCCATCGATTGATTGCTCGGGTTCAGTAACGCGTAGCCTGTAGTGCAATCGCTCAGGTTTAGTTAGAGCCCAACGCCTCGCTCGAGTTCAGTTAGAGCCAATGCCTCGCACACACGCGCGTACATGTACGAGAGAAACGCGCATCGCTCAGACCCTGACCTCCCACCGTAACCAGGAACTCCCCGAAATTTTCCTCGCCCTCGCTTCTACCACGGTTTTTTCCGTCATGGACAGCCCAAAGGATGTCATGCAGCTGCGTCTCCGGCCCGCCAAGGATGAAAAGCCCATTTTCTGTCATGATTTTTTGTCATAGAAGTAGGAGCCCACCACATATATGATGATACCGGGTTTTGTCACAATTATCATCATAGAAGTTTCATATGTATGACAGAAAAAAAATTTCGTTCGGCCCAAAATGTCATGGATGTGTCTTTTTTGTAGTGTTAGGCTTTCCTGAAATCTGGCATAACACGCCAGGTCAGTACATTGAATGTACTTGCAAGCTCACATCACACAAAACCATAATGACAAACAACATCATGACATTTAATCAAGTTAAATGCAAACAACAACATGCTACTCATGTAGTGAAACCAAACTTGTGCATCGAGTCACACAGACTCCCTTACCAACCGGTTGCCTCGCAACTGAACAGTGCTCACGACAACGTACGAACAGAACCATACTTGGTCCAACTGGTTAACTCGTAACCAAACCGTGATCGCTCCCGGATCACAAATAAAACCACAACAGTCAGCCTCACCGACTTCATCATCATCTAACCAGTGCAATGCAAGTTGATCAGTGTGCAAGTTCCTTAACAATAGTTGGTCCATGGTGTGACTTACTTACGAACTGGGCCCTTATCCGCGGGCGCGGCTATCGATAGATTAATACACTCTGAAGAGGTAGCACACTTTACCCACACTACGGAATCCATGGCCTCACCCTCCCATTCGGGTGGACCAACGACATTCCGAAAGAACTCTCCCATTGCCATGACACTCTTACGACCACTCCGACCAACTCCCCACTGGGATTAGTCCTGGGTGACCCAGCCTACCAAAGGAAAAACTACCACCGTCGTGGCAAACAAACAGTCCCAAACGGGGACACTGTACCATAACAACAACAGGTTCACAAGGTTATGTCTGCTTACCGGGCCAGGGTAACGCACGTCCATAACCTCCCCTCTTTAGAAGCACTGACAAAAGGCATGACAACGGACGACTACCGGCCTCCCCACAAAGGCAAGTGTGGTTGCACTCGTCAGTCCGATTCAGTGGCACCATGACCCGACCAACTTTTATGTTCAAGTTCAATTACCATCAAGTTTAACTTGAAATAAACATGCTCGAGTCAAGAATATGCCAAGCTTATGCAACCATATATTATGCATCAAAAATCACAACAGATCAACTTTCTTCCAAGTTCTACTTGCACAAACTTAACTTTCAACAATTCTGGTACTTTCTTACTTGTTATTTAAACTCATCACTTTGGTTGGCATTAATCAACTAAAACTTTTCTTAGCAAGAATATAGCAAAATAAGACAAATAATCATATCACAATAGTCATGTCTAACTTAGATCAACTACTCCATCTATTCTTCATTAGTTCAAGCATTCACTTCTGTTAACTAAGCCCTTTGACCATGACAAACTAAATAACACAAGCATAATTGATTTTAATACTATATGCAATGAATTTTATATATATATATATATATATATATTCAAGTATAAAATAATGAATATTGCAAAGACACCATTATAATGTTGTTGTGGCTTGCCTTAGTGCAGAGGAGCTTCACACTCCTCCTGGATGCCTTCATGACAAGCTTCACCTTCTGAAAATAATTCAAAAGACAAAAAGAAAATATCAAGAACACTTCTGAAAATCACCAGAAATTCTAGCCAGCAAGGAAAAATCCCATATTGGGTGTGCTGCTAGAGTTTTCCAGTAAGAACAGAATGCAAAAATAATCAACTCATTTAGACTTGTAGAATAAGAGTTAGAGCTGGTCAAAGTTCTGGTCAAATTTAAACTAAATTTAAAATAAAAAAAATCCAGGGGGTGACGTCGAAGGCGTAAAACGCCCGGGTGCCACCACTCATACCGCTTCGAGCGCGGCCTTAGTGGCTGACAGCGGGCCCCGCTGGTCAGGTCGGAGGGGGAGGGGTAGAGAGACAGAGCACGGCGAGGCTCCGCCGGAGCGCAGACTCGCGAGGAGGGCTTCTTGGCCCAATCCAAAGGGATAGGATTGGAGAGGAGGTTGAGAGGCACCTACACGTACCCGTAGCATAGCTAGAGGTGACCGGACGGGGTCGGAACTGAGCTCACCAGCGGCGGCAGTGGGGCGAGCTCGTCGAAGTTGGTGATTCCGGCTAGGCAAGGCCGGTCCAGCCGCCCCAACGGCACCAACTCACACCAGTGGACCACCACGAACACGCCTGGGGACTCGGTGGAGCATGAGCGGCTCTGGAGAGGGAGGAAGCCTAGGATGGGGATCGCCGGCGAGATGGGGACGGGGGCGATGGCCAGAGGCCTGCCCGGCTGGGCTGCGGCTTTCTATGGGGTCATGGTAATGTGGTGGTGGTGAATGAGGAGGGAAATGATCTCGGGAGGGACTATATATAGGCGAGGCAAAGGTGGGGATCGAGAGCTCGCCGGAGCTCTCTAGAGCATCGCCTGGCGATGAATGGTGTTAGTGAGAGAGGGGGAAGACGTCGGGGATCATGCAGAGGCTGTAGACGAGCGGCGACGAGCACAGGAGCGCGATACGTGATGAGCACACGGGCACGGGCGCACTGTTGCCTTGGCCGCGCCATGCTCGTGCTCGCTGCAGCGAGCTCCGGCATCGGCGAGCGCCAGGGTGCAGTTATGGAGGTTCAAATGAAGATGGGGGCACGGTTTGGCAAGGTGCGACGGTCGGGGCAGCGAGCACGCGCGCAACAGCGGCGCTGGTGCAACGCAGAGCGCGTCGACCGCATGCCAACCCCCTTGGATGAATCTGGTCACCGCTTGAACTTTGGCATCAGGCTGAGCTAAGCGCAAACACCATGTCTGGCAGCTAGTCCTTAGTGGTTTTGGTCATTTTGCATAGTTGGCTTGGTCACAGGTGCACTGTGGGAGTGGCTCTCTTCCTAGCAAGTTTCTGGACAAAAACTTGTGAACTTGACTATGGCTAAACCAGAGAAGGTTTAGGGCTGATTTTTGGTGGTTAGTAGTTTCTTAGGAGGGCAATGAGGCTCAAGAAAAACCAGCCTACTTGGATCAAAGAAAATGGTATTTGTTGTAGAAAGTGATCATTTTGTCGAGAACAGAAATGATTTTCTGTAGAAAAAATATTACAAAAAGTTATGCAATATTTTTGCTCGGGAAGGTGCCCTAGGGTTCAAAGAATATTTGGGGTTTTTCTCAGATTTTTGTGGGCAAAGAAAATGAGGGTTGCTTTGAACATACTTCTATGAAATGATTTTTAGGGAAGAAAATGAATATTTTCCTTTATGAAAAATATTCCTTGGGCTTTTGTGGAGTTTATCAGAGAAGGAAAAGATGAGTTAGAGGTGAAAGGTCACTTGGGTGAAAATCAAGGGTGGACACAAGTGTTCTAGTCCATTTGAATTGATTCAAAACTGCAAATCCAAAGCAAATGAAGTAGAAAGTCCAGAAAAAGAGAGAAGACAAAAACCAGGCTGTCACAAACCTCCCTCACTTAAGATGAGTCTCATCCTCGAGATTCGGTTGCTTGGGAAAACAATTCTGGTTAGGTTGTTCTTAATAATTCCTCTCTTTCCCAGGTTGCTTCTTCCTCGGTGTGATGCTCCCACTGAACCTTGAAAAATTTGGCCGCTTTGCTGCGTGTGACCCTTTTGGCCTCATCCAAGATTTTGAATGGTCTCTCCTCATAAGTTAAATGCTTTGAAGCTCAATTTCTGACATATCCGTCCTTTTCTCAGGTGGTGAAATACACCTTCTCAGCTGTGATACATGGAACACATTGTGCACATCCGACAATTCGGGTGGCAATTCTAACTGATAAGCAACTGTGCCAACTCGTGTCATGACTCGGAACAGACCTGTATAACTTGGTGCCAATTTTCCTCGAGTCTGAAATCTCTTGACCCCCTTCATGGGTGTTACTAGGAGATACACGTGTTCACCAGGTTCAAAGCTAACTTGTCAGTGTTTGGCATCATAATAACTCTTTTGTCGTGACTTAGCCAGCTGTAGTCTATCTCGAATTTCCCTGACTTGTTTCTGTGCCTCCAATATCACATCAGTACCGAAAATGCAGATGTCTCCGGTTTGAGACCAATTGAATGGAGTGCGGTACTTACGGCCGTATAAAGCTTCAAAGGGTGACATTTTCAAGCTGGTTTGAAAACTGTTGTTGTATGAGAATTCCGCATATGGAAGACAATCTTCCCATTTGGGTCCATGGGCTAAGGCACATGCTCGAAGCATATCTTCAAGCATTTGATTTACCCGCTCAGTCTGACCGTCTATCTGTGGATGATAGGCGGTGCTATATTTCTGAGCGGTCCCCAAAGCTTGATGGAGCCGGGACCAGAATGTGGATGTAAACAATGAACCTCAGTCTGAAGTGATTGTTTTTGGCACTCCATGCAAACTGACAACCGGGACATATATAATTGCGCAAGTTGGTCAGCGCGAAGTGTGGTGCAGATAGGAATGAAATGAGCCACTTTAGTTAGCGTGTCCACTATGACCCATATAGCATCATTGCCTCATTGAGTCCGGGGTAGACCAGTGATAAAGTCCATGCAGACATCGTCCCATTTCCATTGTGCGACGGTTAGAGGTTGGAGAAGTCTGATGGTTTTTGGTGTTCCGCCTTTACTTTGTTGCATATGTCACAACAAGCGACAAAATATGTGATGCCCCTTTTCATTCCATTCCACCAAAATATCTGTCGAAGGTCTTCATACATTTTAGTACCGCCTGGGTGTATTGAGTATGAGGATTCGTGTGCTTCTGCCAAAATTTTCTTCCTCAAATCTGCTAACTTAGGTACGCATATCCTTCCTCAGAACCTGAGTGTACCTAGTGCGTCTCTTGAGAAATCTCGAGTCTTGCCTTCTCGCATGCTTTGGATATATCATTGCAGACTCTTGTCTTTAGCCTGTGCTATGCGAATCTCCTCTTCTAGCGTATGAGTTACTTCCAAAATATTTGCAAGGCCGTCATTTATAATTACCAAGTTGAGCTGAGCGATCTCCTGCTGGAGTTCTGAAGGCAAAGACTCTATCATGGCATTCAATTTGGCAGGCTTACGACTGAGGGCATCAACAACTACGTTGGCCTTTTCCAGATGGTAATTTATTTCCGAATCATAGTCTTTGACCAACTCGAGCCATCTTCGCTGTCGGAGGTTTAAGTCTGGCTGGGTGAATATATATTGGAGACTCTTGTGGTCGGTAAATATTTGACATCTCTTTCCAATGAGGTAATGTCTCCAAATCTTTAGAGAGTGCACCACAGCGGCTAGTTCCAAATCATGTGTAGGATAGTTTCCTTCATGAGCTCGTAGCTGGCAAGATATGTAAGCTACTACCTTGCCGTTTTGCATAAGTACACACCCAATGCCTTGTCTGGATGCGTCGCAATACACATCAAAGCCGCGGTAAATGTCTGGGGGAGTCAAGACCGGTGCTGATGTCAATTTGGCTTTTAGCTCGTTAAAGCTCCGCTCGTAGTCCTTAGTCCATTCAAACTTCTTGTCTTTCTTGAGAAGTTCTGTCATTGGCTTGGCAATTTTGGAGAATCCTTCGATGAACTGACGGTAGTACCCGGCTAATGCAAGGAAACTCTGGACTTGGGTTACGGTCGTGGGTGCTTCCCAATCAAGCACATATTTCACTTTGCTAGGATCCACTGTGATACCTTCTGCTAAAATGACATGCCCCAGAAATCTGACTTGTTTTAGCCAAAACTCAAACTTGCTAAATTTTGCATACAACTGATGGTCACGGAGTCTTTGTAGGACTTCTCGGAGGTGTTCCGAAGGTTCTTCGTTACTCTTGGAGTAAATGAGAATATCATCGATGAAAACCACCACAAACTTGTCCAAAAATTCCATGAACACCTTATTCATAATATGCGTGAAAAAGGTGGGGACATTGGTGAGGCCGAAGGATATCACCGTGTACTCATAGAGACCGTACCGAGTAGTGAACGCAGTCTTAGGAATATCTTCCTTCTTGATTTTTATTTGACGATATCCGGTCCTTAAATCAACCTTGGAAAATACTTTTGCACCACTGAGCTGATCGAACAAGTCATCAATCCTTGGTAACGGGTACTTGTCCTTGATGGTGACATCATTCAACTGATGATAGTCAACGCACATTCTGAGACCACCATCTTTCTTGTCCACAAATATTGCAGGTGATCCCCATGGTGATGAACTGGGGCGGATATATCCTTTCTGTAGCATTTCATCCAACTGCTTCTTTAATTCCACGAGTTCGGAGGAAGGCATCCGATAATACTTTTTGTACAACGGTGCAGTTCCAGGCACAAGATCAATTGCAAACTAAAGCTCTCGGTCCAGTGGCATGCTTGGCAATTCTTCTCGGAATACATCGAGAAACTCACTGACCATAGGAATTAATCCCAACTCATTCGCCACAGCAGTGAATATCATTTCTTTCTTGGGTATACTCCTGCGAGCATAGAACTTCGTAGCGTGCCCTTCCAGATTTTTCAAGGTGACCTCTCGAGTTGCATAGTTTATGCATACTTGATATTGAGTCAACCAGTTTATTCCCAAAATAACGTCCAACTTGGCAGACTCGACTACTATCAAAGCGTTTGGAAAGCGGATCCCCTTGATATCAATTTCCAAATTTCTCTCGACCAATTTGCTTTTGAGCACAGATCTCGGGGACTGAACCAGCATACTTTTCCTCAAAAGAGAGCAAGGGAATTTGTTTTGGGCAACGAAACTTCGAGAAACAAAGAGTGGGAAGCCCCAGAGTCGAATAAAATTATTGTGGGTATGCTATTAACAGGGAACATAGCAATGACGGCTTCGGGGTTTTCCTGAGCCTCGTCTGTGGAGAGGTGACGCACTTGCCCTTGGACGATGTGCTGGGTATGATATGGCCCCATATGATTGACTTGCGGTCGGAATGGGGCATTTAACTTCTTCGGACACTACCTGGCATAATGTCCAGTCTGTCCATAGGTAAAACAGGCATTATTGCACTGGCGCTCCTTGTGTACTGGACTGGTCACGACATTCTTGACTTGAGTAGTGGTCTTGTTCACATTCTGCTGCCAATTGGGTTTGTACTCCACTTGAGTCTGTTGCCATGTACGGGCCTTCTCTATGGGATGTGCGTCCTTCTTTGGCTCAAATTTGCGCTTGTTTTCATTATTTGCGGGTCGGTTGTCTTGCACATGCTTGTATTCTTTTTCTGCGATGAGGGCCTTATTTACCAGAGACTGAAAATTTGGAAAATGGAGCATGCAGAGAACACTCCTGAGGTGTTGACTTAATCTGCTAAGGAACCTGTCAATCTTCCTTTCTTCTGTGGCCACATCATATAGATAATAACGAGCGAGGTGGTTGAACTTGTGCAAATATTCACTAACTGACTCACTGCCTTGAGTGAAACCAAGAAATTCGCATTGCTTGATCTTCATGATACCAGCTGGAATATGATACTTGAGAAATTGGTCCTTGAAATTAGTCCACGTAATTTCTTCTCCCATGGGCCACAGGGCTTTAGCATTATCCCGACATATGGCAGCGGCTGTCGGTGTCAAAACCGGTGGATCTCGGGTAGGGGGTCCCGAACTATGCATCTAAGGCTGATGGTAACAGGAGGCGGGGGCACAATGTTTACCCAGGTTCGGGCCCTCTCGATGGATGTAATACCCTACTTCCTGCTTGATTGATCTTGATGATATGAGTATTACAAGAGTTGATCTACCACGAGATCGTAAAGGATAAACCCTAGAAGCTAGCCTATGATTATGATTGTTGTTGTCCTACGGACTAAACCCTCCGGTTTATATAGACATCGGAGGGGTCTAGGGTTACACAGAGTCGGTTACAAGGGAGGAGATCTACATATCCGAATTGCCAAGCTTGCCTTCCACGCAAAGGAGAGTCGCATTCGGACACGGGACAAAGTCTTCAATCTTGTATCTTCATAGTCCAACAGTCCGGCCAAAGTATATAGTCCAGTTGTCCGAGGACCCCCTAATCCAGGACTCCCTCAGTAGCCCCTGAACCAGGCTTCAATGACAATGAGTCGGCGCGTAAATTGTCTTCGGCATTGCAAGGCGGGTTCTTCTCCAAATCCCGAGTACCTGTCGTAACGAGTAGTGTACGGCTTCCCATGAATGTTGCACTCCTCGGCTTCTGTGCTTTAATAATGGCTATCTTCCACATGTCGAGCGAATGCGAGAAGTCGGGGCTTTCTTACATTTGCCACCCTAACCATGTGAGTAAATCGTCTATTTAAAGAGTCGGGGATCCTCAGATCCAGATCACACCATCCTCCCACAACGAGTATCCATCGGAGCGCGCCCGGAAAAGTCAATCCCATCATGGCCGGCCATCGCAGCTCCTCCTCTCGCTCCCGTAGCACTAAGCCACGCAATTGGGAGAAGTGTTCCGTCCCCCACAGCCAATTAGTAGAGTTACAGAACCAGGGGTTTCTCCCTCCTGCGTATATGGTCCCCGTCCGAGCCGGACTAGCCACTTATAATGGCGGGGAGTAAGCGGAGAGCTTCCCAAGCCCATCCATGGGGAGCGGGTATGCCTTGTCCCTTACTTATTGAGGGGACTTGGATTTCCAATCGATCCATTCCTCCGCGGGCTCCTGGAGTTCTACGGCCTCCAGCTGCATAACTTTACTCCCGCCTCCATATTACACATCGCCGGCTACGTCGCCTTTTAAGAGCTGTTTATGGGCTGCGAAGCTCGTTTCGAGCTATGGAAGAGGCTATTCTGCCTCGTACCCCGTACACAGGAGGGCTCAACATATCAAGTGGGCGGAGCCGAAATATGGTGCATCGTCGGGACCGGATACCTGTCCGGTACTCCAAAGAAGACATCCGAAGACTGGCCTTCGGAGTGGTTTTATATGGAGGACGTCCCCCTTCTGGACCCTATTCGGATGGACTTCCTGAGTTTAATAATTCCCCTTTGAAGAAACGACACAGCTGGCACCCTCGGAGCCCCTAGGAGGAAGATAACAGAGAGGTACTTTACCTAATGGGAAGGATAAAAACGTTGGCCAAATCAGGACTGACAATAATCGAGGTTATGTCAATATGTATAATGTGGGGGGTGCGGCCACTTCAGTATCGGGGGAAACCCATGTGGCACTTCAATGGAGAAGACGATGCCACCCGCTGCGGCCATAAAGGTCCGGACTCCGCCGCTGCTCTAGCGAAAATACTATCTGATTTATACAAAGGAGAGGAAGAGGAGTTCATACGCATTAAGCCACGGGATGGATTCTCCATGTACAACCCCCCAAACTGGGTGAGCTGCTTCTTTTAATCCAGACCTTCCCGCATTCTTCATCATAAATATTTACCTTGCTATTTCATAGCAGGAACTATGAAAAGCTGTGAGGGAGGTCCACAGTCCGTCTCCACAGCCAGAGGACCCTGACCGGGCCCTCGACCCCAGACTCAAAGAAGATCCGGACATATTTGTGGAGCTCATCGACATGACATTCTATCAGTTAAGCTGCGATGGTGCCTTGGTGTCCATCATAGCCAATTATCCTGGCCTGCTCCCTGCATCGCACATAAGTAAAACCGGAGTCCCAACTTCTAAGAAGGATCCCTTTTTTGCACTTCATCCACCGCGCACATATGGTGTCTTACAGGGAAGGCCCTCGGGATGCCATGCCGAACCCGCGGTGACTCACCAACAAGGGGCACCGAAGCCAGGTAGGCTTAAAAGGAAGGTGGTCAGGACTGAGGCGCCGTCGCAGAGGTATGAAAAAGAACCCCACTATGTGGTTGTCATCTTTAAAATATAATAACATCCATGGTTCCTAACAGGAAAAACGCTCGCCGGACAGTGTCCGGAGAGCCTGCCGGCCACGCCTCCAGCAGACGGACTCCAGAGCCGGACTTAGAGGCAGATGCTAACGTGGGGACAGCACCAGATGTTTCTCCTATAGAGGATGCGAATAGTCTATCTGCTACGAATTCCGAAGTGGAGAGTGCCATGAATCACAGGCGTCGCCGGGCCGTACTCCGCGACCCTGGTTTCTCCGAAGAGGTGTTCGATGCCTTCAACTCAGGAGACGCGTACATCCGAGCTGCTCAAAATGGTCTTGCTAGAGCCATGGACCAGTATGTAAAGGATATACGGGTAAGAAAATCTGATAATTATGTATATCAGTAGCCCCTGAGACTTGAAACAGTGGGCACAACTGATTTAAGGATCATTATATGCGTAGGTTCTTACGGAGAAGAATACCCAATTGTCTCAAGAGCTGGAGGAGTGCAAATCCTAGCTACGGGCTGTAGTTGCTGAAATGAAGGATTCCAAGAAGGCCCCATCTAGTAACACTTGTTCTGATCAAAAAGAATGAAATGACATGTACCAGTTAGTATTCGGCATGCATGCAAATCTAACGATAGATTCTATAGATGATCCCGGAGTGAATCCGAAGATCATGCGAGGGGAGGAGCAACATGCTCAACAACAGCTAGAGGCTGGCGAGCGCGTGCTTACGCGGGTAAGGCAGGAGAAAAACGATCTCCAAGATGCCAATACCCGGCTGGGCGTTGAACTGAAAGATATTTGGGCCCAGCTAGTTGACTCCGTAAAGTAGAATAAGAGGCTTCGATGTGGCATTTTTAGTAAGTGCTTGAATGAACTTTTATAGAGTTCGGCGAAGAAACCGGCTAACAGAGTTATATCTGTAGGTATGCTGACAGGTCGTCCCGAAGAGGAGATGCCCGGATCTGCAGGCGATCTTGTGCCGGAGCTCTCACAACTGCACAAACAAGTTCGGCTGGTGATGTCGGGCATTGCCCAGGCCTTGTGGCCATCTGCCTCCCTGCCAGGAGGCATGGGGGAGCTCGTAGAGATGATCAAGGAAGCGCGGTGGCGCTTCTGCTTATGGAAGATATTTGCCTGCCGACAAGGTGCAAGGGAAGCCTAGGTCATGGTGAAGATGCGATATACCAAGGCTGACCCGAACCACATGGCCGAGGTCGGACCTGTGGGTCTAATGGGAAAGAGACCCCCGTTAGTCTGGTATATGACCACGTAAAATTAGCCGCAAAGTATTCCCAACAGGATTGTAGGCTAGACAGCCTATTGGATGGTATAGAAGAAGAATTTAGTCAGTCTAAGTGACTGTGTACTTCAAGTGACATATTTTGTCCCTAGCCAGATTGTAAATCATTTGTCATGGCGGACCTTTTCTCTTCGACCTCCGGACTCGACAGTCCAGAGTGTATCCGAATAGCTGCTCAGTTATGTAAAAACCGGGGTACGCGTGGAAACCAGCCGTAGGGGTCATAAGTGCTTGAACGGACAAGTACCCAACTAGCTATGTTATATTACATGGATAGTAAGAAACATCTTCCAGGGAGAATAGTTTCATTAAGGGTTCCTTTCCCTGGTTACGCATGCAATAATGTGCATGTCCGAACTGCGAAAAGAGACGCAGGATATAAACATCTGGGGGCATGTATTGCAATAAGTAAAAGTCATCTTTTGTTCACCGACCGAATAATCCCTTAAGAATGCTAGCTTTTGGCTTCACCCAGTCTGAGGTACACATCCAGCTGAACCGGCAGTAACAATCGCAGAGGTGCTCCCCTTATGCCCTAGCCGAATTAACGGGAACGTAGGGCATAAACACAAGATCCAGGCAACCCAGGTTGGCCAAAACTTAAGTCATATCGATGCATATAATGGCGAAGAAAAGGTACATGTGGAAAAGTAACACATGTGCACGGGGCATAGAGCCCATAACATAATTATATGAAGCTTCTGTATAAGAAGCCCCCGGGTGTAATGAGCACGCATGGCGCGTCAAGATTGTGTAGTCAAGACACATTTTAACCTTTTAAGGCCTTGAAGAAAAAGGGAATAAAGAAAGACAGATAGCGGATATATATATCCAAAAAGGCGGAGGTAAGGAGACGAACGCAGAGTCCAGCACTAGGCATAGAACCTTCGGAGTCTGGCCGCGTTCCATGGGTTTGGCTCGAGTCGATTGTCCGATGCATCACGCAGACGGTACGCTCCACCAGTTAGAACTTTGTCGATGATGAAGGGACCTTCCCATTTGGGCTTGAGCTTGTCCTTTTTCTTCTCGGGTAGGCGTAGAACGAGTTCGCCAACGTTATAAGTTTTGGCCCGTACTTCTCTACTTTGATACCGTCGAGCCTGTTGCTGATAGAATGCAGAGCGGGCTTTTGCAACGTCACGCTCCTCCTCCAGGGCGTCTAAACTATCCTGCCAATCAAGCTCGGCTTCTTTCTCTTCGTACATGTGCACTCGAGGTGAGTCATGAATGATGTCGCAGGGCAGTACCGCCTCTGCGCCGTACACCATAAAAACGGTGTGTATCTGGTAGTGCGATTTGCCGTGGTCCGCAGCCCCCATAGTACGAAGTCGAGCTCCTCAAACCAGTGCGTATCAGATTCCTTCAAGGGTCGCATGAATCTGGGTTTAATGCCGCTCATAATAAGACCATTTGCTCGTTTGACTTGACCGTTTGTTTGGGGGTGATAGACGGAGGCATAATCGAGCTTAATGCCCATGTTGCCGCACCAAGTTTTTACCTTGTCAGCTGTAAAGTTTGAGCCGTTATCGGTGATGATGCTATGAGGGACACCATAATGGTGTACAACCCCAGATATGAAGTCTATCACTGGTCCCGACTCAACCCTTTTAACTAGTTTGGCTTCTATCCATTTGGTGAATTTATCCACCATGAACAATAGGTACTTTTTCTTATGGCTTCCTCCTTTAAGGGGTCCGACCATATCAAGCCCCCAGATGGCAAAGGGCCAAGTAATGGGGATTGTTTGGAGAGCGGTAGGTGGCATATGGCTTTGATTTGCAAAAAGCTAGCAACCGACGCAATGTTGGACGAGGTCCTGTGCATCTGCTCGGGCTGTCGGGTAGTAGAAACCTGTACGGAAGGCCTTGCTTACATGGGCCCGAGCTACGACGTGATGGCCGCCGAGTCCAGCATGAATTTCTGCCAAAAGTTGCCGTCCTTCCTCTTCGGAGATGCACCTTTAAAGTACTCTGGTAGCGCTCTTCTTATAAAGCTCTTCCTCGTGGACCTTGTAGACTTTAGACCGCCGCATAATGCAACGTGCCTCATTTGGGTCCTCAGGGAGTTCTTGCCTATTTAGGTAAGCCAAGAAGGGTTCTGTCCACGGGGCGATGACAACCATAATCACGTGGGTCGAAGGTGTTATTTCGGTGGCGGAGCCTCCGATTACGTCAGAGTGTTCGGGATCTGGTGTTGTGGCTGGATCCGGACTGTTGTTGCCAGTCTCCCCTTCCCACACCACGGATGGCTTAAACAACCTTTCCAAGAAGATATTAGGTGGGACAGGGTCACGCTTAGCGCCGATGCGGGCGAGGATATCTGCCGCTTGATTGTTTTCCCGGACCACATGGTGGAATTCAAGCCCATTGAACGAAGCTGACATTTTGTGGACGGCATTGCGGTAAGCCACCATTTTTGGGTCCTTGGCGTCAAAGTCTCCATTTATTTGAGATATTGTGAGGTTCGAATTCCCACGCACTTCTAGGCATTGAATGGCCATGGAGACTGCCATCTGGAGACCATGCAATAGGGCCTCATATTCTGCTGCATTGTTGGAGTCTGTGTATAATATTTGGAGTACGTATTGGACTGTATCTTCACTGGGGAATGTCAGGACGATGCCTGCCCCCAGACCAGCTAGCATCTTAGAGCTGTCGAAGTGCATGATCCAATTGGGGTATGTGCCGTACTCTTTAGGGAGTTCGGCTTCTGTCCATTCGGCAACGAAATCAGCCAGTACTTGCGACTTAATGGCTCGCCGTGGTTTGTACGTTATGTCGAACAGGAGGAGCTCAATATCCCATTTAGCAATCCGGCCCGTGGCATCGCGGTTATTTATTATGTCGTTGAGTGGTACTTCAGAGGCCACCGTAATTGAACATTCTTGAAAGTAGTGTCATAGTTTTCGGGATGCCATGAAGACCGCATATGCTATCTTTTGATAATGTGGGTACCGTGATTTGCATGGAGTGAGGACAGTGGATACATAGTATACCGGCTTTTGAAGCGGGAACTTATGTCCGTTCGTCTCTCATTCGACGATGAGCACTACGCTTACAACCTGGTGTGTTGCCGCTATATATAACAACGTTGATTCGCCAATATTTGGCGTGGCCACCTTAGGTTGCTGGCCAAGAGGGCTTTTATTTCTTCCAATCCGGCCGTGGCCGCATCCGTCCACTCGAAGTGTTCGGTGCGTCGAAGAAGGTGATAAAGAGGTAATGCCTTTTCTCCCAATCAGGAGATAAAGCGGCTTAAGGCAGCCACGCATCCTGTTAATTTCTGGATTTGCTTGAGGTCTGTTGGGATAGCCAACTGTGACAGAGCTCGGATTTTAGCTAGCTTTGCTTTAATTCCTCTATTGGAAACGATGAAGCCCAAGAGCTTTCCAGCGGGCACGCCGAAAACACATTTTTCCGGATTGATCTTGATGTCATATGTTTGGAGATTGTCGAATGTAAGCCTCAAGTCGTCTATTAAGGATTTGACGTGTCTGGTTTTAATGACCACATCGTTTACGTATGCCTCCACTGTTTTGTCGATTTGTGTTTCTAGGCATGTTTGAATCATGCGTTGATAGGTTGCACTGGCGTTTTTGAGCCCGAAAGGCATGGTGTTAAAACAGAAGGGGCCGTATGGAGTGATGAATGTCGTTGCGGCTTGATCGGACTCCGCCATCTTAATTTGATGGTATCCGGAGTATGCATCGAGGAAACACAATGAGTCGTGTCCTGTGGTAGCGTCAATAATTTGATTGATGCGGGGGAGGGGGAAGGGAACCTTGGGACAAGCCTTGTTAAGGTCCTTGAAATCGACACATAGGTGCCAGGATTTGTCCTTATTTGGTACCATCACCAGGTTTGCTAGCCAGTCCGGATGTTTTATTTCTCTAATGAATCCGGCCTCGCGTAACTTGGCTAGCTCTTCTCCCATGGCTTGTCGCTTAGGCTCAGAGAAACGCTGAAGAGTCTGCTTGACCGGCTTGAATCCCTTTAGAATGTTTAGGCTATGCTTGGCCAGCCTTCGTGGGATTCCTGGCATGTCTGAAGGATGCCAGGCGAAGATGTCCCAATTCTCGCGCAAGAACTCCCGCAGTGCGGTGTCTGTTGTGGGGTTCAGCTGTGCCCCGATGGATGTTGTTTTTGTAGGGTCCGTTGGGTGGACCTAGAATTTGACTATTTCGTCCGCTGGTTTAAAAGAGGTGGACTTGGGTCTTTTGTTGAGTATCACGTCGTCCCTGTCCACTGTGGAGCATAGCGCAGTTAGTTCTTCGGCCGCGAGGGCTTCGGAAAACGCCTCAAGGGCCAGTGCGGCGGCTTTATTTTCAACGCGGAGTGCTATGTCCGGATCACTAGCTACAGTGATGATTCCATTGGGCCCGGACATCTTGAGCTTCATGTACCCGTAATCGGGTATAGCTTGGAAGATCGTGAATGCCTCCCGCCCTAAAAGGGCGTGGTGTCCGCTACTAAACAGGGCCACTTGGAATGTGATTTCTTCGGGGCTATAATTCTCCGGCGTGCTGAACACCACATCTAGCGTGATTTTTTCCGCACATCGTGCCTCCCGACTAGGGATGATTCCTCTAAAGGTCGTGCTGCTTTGCTCAATGCGGCTCTTGTCTATTTCCATTTTGCTAAGAGTCTCCTCGTAGATGAGGTTTAATCCTCTGCCACCGTCCATGAGCACTTTAGTAAACCGGAAGCCGTCCACAATTGGACTAAGGACCAAAGCGGCAGGTGCTCAGGCTATTCGAAATTGAGGTTCGTCACCGGCATTAAAGGTTATAGCCGTATCGTTCCATTGATTTATTGTTGCAACATGGCAGACTTCGGTGAGGCCGCGGAGTGCTCGCTTGCGCCTATTATTTGAGGTGAAAGTCTCGAAGACTGTCAGTACTGTATTGTTATTTTCCACGGGATGGTGCTCTGTGGTATCATTGATGAGGAGATCCTCGCCGCTCTTGGCCGCCTACCAGAGTATCCAACATGCTCTAAGGCTATGTGTTGTCATGGTATCTGTTGTACTGTGAATTTTGCATGGTCCATTGAGTCATCCGTCTAATACGGTTCCACGCCCTGTAGTGGGCTTTGGTTTCTTTGTAATTGGATCGGGTGACTTACGAGAGTAAACCCTTTTAGTTCGGACGGAGGGTTTAGTGAGAGCCCGAGGATCCCAGAGTTTTGTTTGGGTTTTCCAGGTGCTTTCCATCGCACAGTACTTCTGTACTATGGCCGCCAAGTCAGCAAAGTGTACTATGTCACGGCGACTTATGGCGTTGAGGATTCCCTTGTCCGTGCAATTTTTTGCAAAAGAATGAAATTGCGTCTTCCTCGTGATAGTCCTTGACCATGATCATTACAAGGAGGAATCTGGCCCAATAGTGATGTACTGTCTCTTGGGGCTCTTGTCTAATGTGGGTAGATTTAGGTCCAAACCCTGACCCGATCTAAAGCCCGAGGGCAGAGGAGTTTCCGAGCTTGGCAGTTCGGGCTCCAGGACGTTGCCCCATAGTTCTGGCCCGCTGTCCGATTCTAGGTTTGAAGCTTGGACCATGTCCTCCCGTAGATGGGTATCCGGCTCGGAGAGCTCGGGAATCCAGACATAGTTTGTCCTCAAAATAGAGGAAGAATCGCTGAATTGATCCTCCACCACCGCTATCTGATTGGTGACCGGCGGACAGTTAATCTCCCTTTGGTCGGGTTTAAGGCCGATCCGATCATAGTCCGTAGCGACTTCCAAGGCAGCGATGCGATCCAATAGCTCATTCAAGGAAGAGAGCTCCATTGGATCCATCTGCTCGGTGAATCCCGAGCCAACGTGGAGGTTATTTTTGATGACCCGAGAAGTCATCATCGGGGCGACGGCTGAACGGGCGGTCATGACGAAGCCGCCTAGTCGGAGAGTTTTGCCTATAGCCAGGGCTCCCCCAGAGGTAATGTTGTCCTTGACAACAAGACGAGCCATCAAGCCTTACCGTGACGGCACAGTGGAACTCTCAATGAAAGCAGCAATGTCGGTGTCAAAACAGGCGAATCTCGGGTAGGAGGTCCCAAACTGTGCGTCTAAGGCTGATGGTTACAGGAGGCGGGGGACACAATGTTTACCCAGGTTGAGGCCCTCTCGATGGAGGTAATACCCTACTTCCTGCTTGATTGATCTTGATGATATGAGTATTACAGGAGTTGATCTACCACGAGATCGTAGAGGCTAAACCCTAGAAGCTAGCCTATGATTATGATTGTTGTTGTCCTACGGACTAAACCCTCCGGTTTATAGACACCGGAGGGGTCTAGGGTCAGTTACAAGGGAGGAGATCTACATATCTGAATTGCCAAGCTTGCCTTCCACGCAAAGGAGAGTCCCATCCGGACACGGGGCAAAGTCTTCAATCTTGTATCTTCATAGTCCAACAGTCCGGCCAAAGTATATAGTTCGGTTGTCTGAGGACCCCCTAATCCAGGAATCCCTCAGCAGCCCCTTCAAGATAGTGGGTAGCAAACGGAACCTTGTCATCCTCTTTGGTGCGAGCGATTTCAAGTTTCTTCTCAATGGTGTGTAACCAATCGTCTGCTTCCAAAGGGTCAACCACTTGACTGAAACTGGGAGGCTTAATCCTTTGAAAATCTGACAGTTTGTAGTGCTGGCCATTTTGATTTCCATTCTGCCCAACCATAGATTGCACACTTCTTAACAGCTCAATAAGATCATTGTTCGTTCTTTCCTCAAACATGCGCAGGATTTGTTTAGTAGAGGGCGGACTTTGCGGTGGAGGTGGTGGCTGCGGATCCGGCTCGGGGGAGTGTCCTGCCTGCCTTTCTGAGCGACGAACAGGAACATCCTCACCAGCCTGTGAGCTGCTATGTCCCCATGTCATCCTACTATTTATTTTCCCAGTAAGAGCAACCGCGATGAGAAACATCCAAACATGGTCAGAAAATGTCACACCCTAGCTAGTCATGCATTAGAGTGTTGCATCATGTTTATTCTTTCATCAGAAACTTGAAATGGGGATGACAGAACCCCCAGCCCCCTCTGAAACCAACTAGGGTTTACTAAAAACTTTTTCAATGAACCTGAAATGCCCTTCTAAAATGCCCATCATTTTTGTCTTGGTTCAGAACCTCTGCCAAAAGTGATGCACATTTTCCTAGGTCATCTTAGGGTCTTTGAATTAAATCATAGATATTTGAATTTGGGCATCTAAAATTATATAAAATATTCAGATGCTCAAATATCTCCAAACAAAAATGTTTCATGTTGGAAATAATCCAACTTTGGACCAGGAGTAGTTTGGTGATTTTAGGAGTTGTCTAAGTATTTTTAATAAATCAACAAAGTTGCAGAAATATTAAAAAAAACAGAAACAGGAAAAAAATAGAAACTTACCTGGCGCCAGCACCCGGCCCACCTGCCGGCCCAGCCCAGCGCCGCTCCAGCGAGCTGCTTGCCGGCCAGGCAGGCAGGCAGGTGCCCGACGGCGACCGCAGCGCGCGCCACGCACCTTCTCGCCGCCTCGCCGCTCCCCTCGCCCGGTGACGTCGTGGATCGCTCCCTCTCTCTCCCCCGAACCCCCCAGACACCCCCTCTCCTCTCCAGCTCCTCCCCCTCGCACCCCCCAGCCATGGCCAATGCCACCGCCGCCGTGCCTGCGTCGTAGCCGCGCTCCCCGCCGCTCGTGCGTCCTCTCGTCGTGTCCAGGAACTCCGCCGCTGTCCACTTCATCGAGCAAGCCGAGCCCCGAGCGCTCGCAACGCCCGAGTCCACCGCACCGACCTCGCCCGAGTCCGCCGTCGCCGGAGATCCCTTTCAACGCCGTCGTCGCTCCGGTCCATCCCCGGCCGCACCAAGGGCTTCGTCGCACTCACTGTGAGCTTAGCCATCTTCCCCTCCCTTCTTTTCTTGCTCCCGAGCCGTGTAGCGACCTCCCGGAGCTCAACCGCACCCACCGTCGTGGAGCTCATCGCCGACGTGCTCCCGGTCACCCTCCGGCCACTCCATGGTGTCCATCATGCTCACCGCGTCACGTAGCACCTAACTAGCTACTCCCCGCACCTCACCGACCCCCCTAGCGACAAGTTCGACTTCGGCCGAACTCCGGTGGCCGCCAAAGTCGTCGCCGGCGCCAACTCCGGCCACCCCGACCCCAACGGACTCCACCAAGAGCTGCGGCTCCTCCTTAGCTCCACTCCGGTGGCCTCCGCGGCTCGTTTGGTTGCCGGAACGGCAAAAACCACTTCCGCCGCCGCGTCGAGCTCGCCGGCGGCTAAACGCCGGTGCAGCCGACCGGGTTTGACCACGGGTGGGCCCTCGTTGACTCCCCTGAGTCAATGACAGGTGGGGCCCAGCCCTGTTAATTAAACAAGTTTAGTTTTAATTAAACTTTAACTAAACTAATCACACTGACACGCGGGACCCACTGTCAGGTTTGACCCGGACCGTGTCCCGTTGACCTGCTGATGTCACACTGACGTCAGGCTGACGCAATAATTGATTTTCTGGATTTATTCTAATATAGGAAATTCCAGAATATAGTTTAAACTTCAAAAATTCATAACTTTTATTCTGTAACTCCAAATCAGACAAATTATATATGAAAAATGATCAGAAAAATCCAATCTATCCATCTGTACTATTTTCATGCATGATTAAACAAGTTAACTTGATGATTATTGCAGAACAAGATATAACACTTTAAAGGGCCATGTATGAGTTTGAAATTTGAATCTTTGGTTCAAATTGGTTCAAACCCTTCTGGTCTTAGTTGCATTAGCCCAACACACTCATATTGCCATGTCTCATGCATGCATCATATTGTCGCACATTGTTTGGTGATGGTTGTATATCGGTGTTCTTTGCGGCAGGTTCTGCCTCCGAGGAGTACCGTGATTACCCTAACGAAGAACCGTATCAGTGCATCGAACCATCAGGCAAGCAACCAACTATTTGATCATATCGATACAATCCCATGTTCTCGCTCCTGCTCTCTTTTACTGCATTAAGACAACGCGTTTCAAACTGTTGTGTGTTACGGTAGTTGAACCCATTTCCTCTGCATGACCTGTCATTGCCACAGTAACTAGATGAAACCCACTAGCATGTGTAGGAGTTGATTGAGCCATATGTATGTGTTGTTCCTACCTTGCTATGCCTGCTATGCTTAGAGTCGTGTCAGGTCTGGTTCATCTGGGTGATGGGCTAGAGTGAAATGATTATGTTGGTAATGGGAGTGGTGTGGTGAACACGATTTGGTAAAGGTATCGATGAGAGGCCATGTAGGAGTACATGGTGGGTTGTTTCATTGAAGCCGACCTTAAGCACTGAGATCTGTATGTGTGATTTAAGATACAGCTACTACCATGCATTCGGCCCTGAAATATGACCCCGCTCGACTTCTTATTCACCCTAGCTCTCTGTCCAGGAGTTGCAAGTAGTTTTTGGTGTTTGTAGCCTACTGGAGGCCGTGGACAGCGCTGACCATAGGGGTGGGCTGTGATGCGGTAGGTACGTGGCCGGGTGTACCGAATACCCATTAGGTATCTCGGGAACCTTGTTCACATTGTTCGGGGCCGTATGGGAAACCTCGGCCGGACTCCCTGCGGATGGAACCTGGATAGGCGATAAACCTGGACTAGAGACTTAGGTGTTTAGGTAGGTCGTGGTCTACACCCACGTCGGCTTTCGCTTGAAGTCTGCCGAGCACATGTCGTGTGCAGACGCTAAGTGGTGGAAACATGTATGAAGAAGTACACCCCTGCAGGGTTATCATGATCTATTCGAATAGCCGCGTCCACGGTAAAGGACTACTTGGTTGCCTATACAGTTCATAGACAAGTAAATGGAAACTACTAAAAGCCTCAAGATAAGTGTGAGTGCCGAGGATGGCTCTTCCGTAGGAAGACGGAGGTGAATCCTCGGTAGTGTATTGAAGTGGTGAGTAGTGGATTCGTGTGCGCAAAACCGTTTCAAGATGGAGTCTCGTAGGTTAGCCTAGCCAAGAGTCAAAGCTGGCTTGCTGCAACAACTCCACCAACCCTTCTTGATAATATGCATGTATGTAGGATCTGATGTAAGTCTTGATGAGTACCTTTGTACTCATGTTGCTATAATCTACATTTTTACAGAAGACGCTGCAACCCCTTCTGATGGGTTCTACGTAGACGTTGACATCAATGAGTAGGCTAAGGCCCAGGTGGTGATCCTGAGCTTGTGAAGGACCACGTAGTATAGCTAGGCTTTCTAAGCCTCTTTTATTTTACTAGTTGTCTGTACTCAGACAAGTTACTTCCGCTGCTGGTTTGTATGACTGTATGACTTGAATGCTGGGTCATGTGACCCGTCTTGTGTGTATGTTATGTATGGCTCTCTGAGCCTTAAATAAAGTACTTGTGTCATAGAGTCATGTTGTGATGCCTTGTTGTATTTGCACATATCGAGCATAATGTGTGTATGATTGAAATGCTTGGTATGTGTGGGATCTGACTATCTAGTTGTTTATCTTTAGTAGCCTCTCTTACCGGGAAATGTCTCCTAGTGTTTCCACCGAGCCATGGTAGCTTGCTACTGCTCCGGAACACTTAGGCTGGCCGGCATGTGTCCTTCTTCGTTCCTGTGTCTGTCCCTTCGGGGAAATGTCACGCATTGAGTACCGGAGTCCTGTTAGCCCGCTACAACCCGGTTTACCGGAGTCCTGCTAGCCCAGTGCTACAGCCCAGACCCACTTGCTGATGACCGACACGTTCGAAGCTAGGTCATGGATGCCTGTCCCTGTAAGTCTGTGCCACTTTGGGTTTACAACTAGTCATGTCAGCCCGGGCTCCTTATCATATGGATGCTAGCGACACTATCATATACGTGAGCCAAAAGGCGTAAACCGTCCCGGGAAAAGGTAAGGCGACACCCGTGGGGATACCGTGCGTGAGGCCGCAAAGTGATATGAGGTGTTACAAGCTAGATCGATGTGGCATCGAGTCGGGGTCCTGACAGCGTTGGTATCAGAGCAGGACTGCCTGTAGGTTCTCCAAGCCAAACTGGTCGATGTTGAGTCTAGAAATTCTTTAGTTATATGTAGGGGAATTGTTTGTGGGTTGGAACGTAAGGCTCTTTTACTCCTTTATCTTATGACATTCTGATCTGAGTCAGTCTATTCTTCCACCAGGGGTTAAGGAATTAGGATCTTTTATCTCTATCAGGTTCACGTGTTACTAATCATTAGTACCTTATAGGTTTGATGGATACAAGCCTAGTTCAGTTCTACTACCACATTATGTTGCTAGGATGGACTCAGAACTTGATATGATGTTGTTGAGTGTGTATGAAATCCTTTGTCAAATGTCTCAAAATCCTTCTTGAGCATTTACAGCTGTTATGCTGCCGAAATTTTGCTAGAAATTCTAATGCCTTGCATTATGGTTGTGCTTTCAGATGGCCACTCGAGACCTCAATCAAGTGGTTCGCCTGACCCGATGCCTAGATGTACCCGGCCATACCGCCATGTTGGTCAGGGTAATGACTGAGGCTGGATACCGTTGGTATCCTGAGTACACGGTCGAAGAGCAATTTCGAGACTTTAATCAAAGCCAGTATCTCTGCACTGTCAGGATATTTCCATCTTATCCTGGATCCACCGAGCCCCTTCACTGCTCCTATGGACTCGGGGTTACTATTGAGATGGCTGTGCAGGACGCCGCCTACTCTATGATGACCATCATGCGAGTCAGGTCTGGCCTATTTCGGCACTCTGATTTCCGGTATATGCCAGGATCACTTCCGGGAGCACAAGGGTATCTCCAGGCTATCTATGCTGACCCCACTTAGGAGGATTCACGGACTCGCACCACTGTTGAGATGCTCGAGGATAAGGACCGTGAAAATCGGGCCTTGAGGCTAGAGCTTTTCAATACCCGTGCTGACCATTGGGCCACGTTGACTCAGTTTGCACCGGCGGTGCAAGCTGGATATTCGGATATGCGCGATCTCTATCCTGTGAGATCTGCTCTGCCAGACGTGATGGGTTGGCGTGATGTAGGAGGCATCACCCCACTTCGCGGTCCCCGCAGGCCACCGTCTGTTGGTCCAAGACCTCATCCTAGCCCCTATGGTCCTCAAGCTCCGCGGGATCGTCTGTTCCCGGATGATCATGTTGAGCTTCCAGGCTATGGAGGTGACTTCTACGAGGACTACTACGGATCGGTCTGAGTTAGTGGTAGTGTCACTAGTTCGTACTAGCTGTGTCGTCTATCGTCATGCGTGACTCATGGGATATGACCTAGTTTGTACCGCTTTCCGGAGGTGTACAAAAATAATGTATAGGAGCTTGGGATGCCTCCGATGAGATGTAATCCTCTTTTCACCGTAATAGTACCTTGTTTGGTATTGTACTAAACTTTGTATGGTGTGTATGACGATGGAATAAAAGAAGCAGTTTCTGTATCTACCATGTCATACGGATGATCATCTTGCATTCCGAGTTATTCCTTACATTCTGTATCCTATGTCGGAATCTTATCATTCTGACTAAATTATTGTCTTGTTTACCTAGGATGGTCAACACGCGCAATAACCCTGCTCCTCAAGAGCAGGCCGAAGGCAGTGACGTCAGGAATGCAAATCTGCCTCATCCTCCTTCCCTAGCCGAAGTTATGCTGGAAGCCGAGAGAAACAAGCGGGAGACCAACCGTTTGTTGGAGCGTATTGAACAGAACACAGCACACCATCAGAGGACTAACGTGGTGTCACTCAGGGATTTCATCAAGTTACATCCACCCACGTTCCACCACTCCGTCAAGCCTCTCGACGCTGATGACTGGCTTCGCAGTATCTCTCACAAACTGCGTTCTGCGTTAGTAGCTGAGGGTGACAAGGTCACCTTTGCTGCATACCATCTTGAAGGTCCCGCTAGTCTATGGTGGGAGAATTATGGAGCTATGCGCCCAGCGGGCCATGTCACTACTTGGGCTGAATTCAGCGAGGCTTTCCGTGAACATCACATCCCGGAGGGTCTCATGGACCGTAAACGTGAGGAATTTTGCAGTTTCACCCAAGGCCGACTCTCTGTGGATGCTTACAGCAGGGAGTTTGGTAACCTTGCACGATATGCAACTGAGGAAGTTTCTACTGATGCTAAGAAGCAAGCAAGGTTCCGTAAGGGACTTAGTCCTGAGCTTCGCCGCGACCTCCGTCTGCATGAGTGCACATCTTTTCAGAAGCTTGTTAACAAGGCCATCAATGCTGAGACTGGTCAGACTGATTATGACGCAACACGCAAGCATGGCCGTGACGTGGGTTCCTCATCCGGTGCTGGTCCTCAGAAGCGCCGCGTGTGGGTGCCCAACACTGCCCTGCCACCCAGGTTCACACCGAGGCCATCCTTCCAGGCGCCTCGTCCCGTTCAACAGTCTGCACCAGCCAAGCCCTATGGTGGTCCAACCAACAGTGCTCCTCCACGTACCAGTTCCGTGACTTGCTTTAAGTGTGGGGAATCTGGATACTATTTGCGCGAGTGTCCCCAGACCAACCCCAACCAATCTGCTAAAGTGTTCCACGCCAAGCCGGCCACCGCTACACGTGGCAATGTCAACTGTATCTCTGCCGAAGAAGCTCAAGAGGATCCCAACGTCGTTCTCGGTACGCTCCTTGTTAATTGCCACCCGGCATCTGTTCTTTTCGATACAGGAGCCTCTCATTCATTTATATCCGAAAATTATGCTCGTTTGCATAACACCGCATTCTGTGACATGCCATCCACTATGGAAATTTCTACTCCCGGTTCTAGATGGCAAACCTCCAGGGTAAGTCATGGAAACGAAATCCAAGTCGACAGACTTGTTTTCCTTGCATCTTTGATAGATCTTAAATCTTCAGATATTAATATCATCTTGGGTATGGACTGGATGTCAGCCCATCATGCCAAAATTGACTGCTTCTCTAGGACTGTTCAACTCACCCATCCTTCGGGGAAGATAGTCAATGTCTTGACCCGAATAGCCAAGCGACAGTTATATTCTCTTAACGCCAGCCCTTTGCCAGACCTTGAGGACGTCCCGGTAGTCCGTGACTTCCCGGATGTCTTCCCAGAGGAATTGCCAGGTGTTCCACCTGACAGGGATGTGGAGTTCGTAATAGACCTCATTCCAGGAACCGTCCCGATTGCTAGAAGACCCTATAAGATGGCACCACTAGAACTAGCCGAGCTTAAGAAACAACTCGATGAGTCCTTGGAAAAGGGTTTCATCCGACCTAGTTCATCTCCGTGGGCTTGCCCCGTCCTCTTCGTTAAGAAGAAAGATGGTACGGACCGGATGGTTGTAGATTATCGACCTGTCAATTTGGTCACAATCAAGAACAAATATCCGCTCCCCAGGATCAACGACCTGTATGATCAGCTCGCTGGATCCTCAATCTTCTCCAAAATGGATTTGAGGTTGGGCTACCATCAAATCAAAATCAGGAACGGGGACATTCCTAAAACGGCCTTTGTTACTCGTTATGGCCAATACGAGTACACCGTCATGTCCTTCGGTTTAACCAACGCTCCAGCCACTTTTTTTCGGTTGATGAACTCAATCTTCATGGAGTATTTGGATAAATTGGTCGTGGTTTACCTCGATGATATACTCATCTACTCCAAGAACGAGGAAGAACATGCCGACCATCTAAGACTAGTGTTGAAGAAACTTCGAGAGCATCGTCTTTATGCCAAATTCTCTAAATGTGAATTTTGGTTGTCAGAAGTGACCTATCTGGGTCATGTAATATCTGGTAAAGGTATTGCTGTTAACCCTGAGCGAGTTCAAGCCGTCCTTAATTGGACTCCACCTGAATCGGTCAAGCAAGTTCGGAGTTTCCTTGGCCTAGCGAGCTATTGTCGTCGCTTTGTCGAGAACTTCTCCAAAGTTGCTAAACCTCTAACCGAACTCCCCAAGAAAAATAAAAAGTTCGAATGGACTCCACAATGTGAGCACAGCTTTCAGGAACTGAAAAGACGCCTGACTTCTGCTCCCGTACTGGTACCACCAGACTTCTCTAAGGACTTTGTTATCTACTGCGACGCCTCGCGACAAGGACTAGGCTGTATTCTCATGCAAGATCGACACATAATTGCTTACGCTTCACGGCAATTGCATCCACATGAGGAGAATTATCCTACTCATGATCTAGAGCTTGCAGCTGTAGTCTATGCACTTAAAACCTGGCGACATTACCTCCTCGGTAATCGTTGCGAAATATTCACTGATCACCAAAGTCTGAAGTACATCTTCACCCAACCGGATTTGAATCTTAGGCAAAGACGTTGGGTCGAGTTGATCATAGATTTCGACTTACGAATAACTTACACCCCAGGGAAAGCCAACGTCATGGCTGATGCGCTAAGTCGTAAATCTTATTGTAACAACCTGATGTTACAACAAAGTCAACTACTTCTCCATGAGGACTTTCGGAAGCTTAACCTTCACATTGTTCCTCGAGGATTTCTTTCCACCTTGGTGGCGAAACCTACTCTTACGGATCAAATCATCGCTGCCCAGAAGCGAGATAAGGGAATAGCTAAGATCAAGGAGAACATTGCTAGCGGAGGTGCTAGTTGTTTCTCCACAAATGATCATGGTGTTGTGTACTTTGAGAACCGTTTAGTGGTTCCCAAGAACCAGCATCTACGGCAGTTGATCCTTAAGGAGGCTCATGAATCTCCTCTCACCATTCATCCCGGTAGTACCAAGATGTATCAGGACCTACGCCAGAGGTTCTGGTGGACTAGGATGAAGAGAGAAATTGCTCAGTATATTGCTAATTGCGACGTCTGCCGTCGTGTAAAAGCAGAGCATCAACGGCCTGCTGGCACCCTTCAACCCCTAGCTATTCCTGAATGGAAATGGGATAAAATTGGTATGGATTTCATTACCGGTTTTCCCAGGACCAAGAGAGGGAATAATGCTATCTTTGTCGTTGTCGATCATCTTTCCAAAGTGGCCCATTTCTTACCTGTTCGTGAGAGTATAACCGCTAGTCAGTTAGCAGACTTATACATCTTCCGAATAGTGTCTCTCCATGGTGTTCCTTTGGAAATTAACTCGGATCGGGGAAGTCTCTTCACCTCTCAATTTTGGGAAAGTTTCCAGAATGCTATGGGAACCCGTCTTTCCTTTAGCACCGCTTTTCACCCTCAATCAAGTGGTCAAGTAGAACGCGTCAACTAGATCCTAGAAGACATGCTTCGAGCCTCTGTTATCTCATTCGGAATGGAGTGGGAGAAATGCCTTCCATTTGCCGAATTTGCTTACAACAACAGCTATCAGTCTAGCTTGGGTAAAGCCCCTTTTGAAGTTCTCTATGGACGACGGTGTCGAGCACCCCTTAACTGGTCAGAAACCGGGGAAAGACAATTCTTTGGCCCGGATATGATTCAGGAAGCAGAAGAGCAAGTTCGCATCGTTTGTGAAAAGTTGAAAACGGCCCAATCTCGTCAAAAGAGTCAATATGATCGAAAACATAAGGCTATGACTTTCGAGGTTGACGAGAAGGCTTACCTTCGGGTTACTCCTCTGAAGGGAACCCATCGTTTCGGTATTAAAGGCAAATTGACTCCTCGTTACATTGGACCTTTCCGCATTCTCGCTAAACGAGGAGAAGTTGCCTACCAGTTGGAACTACCTCCGCATCTCTCTAGAGTCCACGATATCTTCCACGTTTCTCAACTCAGGCGTTGCTTCTCGGATCCTATCCGTGGAGTGGACCACGAAACGCTTGATCTCCAAGATAATCTCACGTATCGAGAGTACCCCATTCGTATCCTCGATCAGGCCGAGCGTACCACTCGACGTCATAATATCAAGTTTCTCAAAGTTCAATGGTCGCACCATTCTGAGGATGAAGCAACTTGGGAAAGGGAGGATCGTCTTTGACTTGAGTATCCCACCCTCTTCCCGGAGGAACCCAAATCTCGGGACGAGATTCTTTTGAGTGGGGGTGAGTTGTCACACCCTAGCTAGTCATGCATTAGAGTGTTGCATCATGTTTATTCTTTCATCAGAAACTTGAAATGGGGATGACAGAATCCCCAGCCCCCTCTGAAACCAACTAGGGTTTACTAAAAACTTTTTCAATGAACCTGAAATGCCCTTCTAAAATGCCCATCATTTTTGTCTTGGTTCAGAACCTCTGCCAAAAGTGATGCACATTTTCCTAGGTCATCTTAGGGTCTTTGAATTAAATCATAGATATTTGAATTTGGGCATCTAAAATTATATAAAATATTCAGATGCTCAAATATCTCCAAACAAAAATGTTTCATGTTGGAAATAATCCAACTTTGGACCAGGAGTAGTTTGGTGATTTTAGGAGTTGTCTAAGTATTTTTAATAAATCAACAAAGTTGCAGAAATATTAAAAAAAACAGAAACAGGAAAAAAATAGAAACTTACCTGGCGCCAGCACCCGGCCCACCTGCCGGCCCAGCCCAGCGCCGCTCCAGCGAGCTCCTTGCCGGCCAGGCAGGCAGGCAGGTGCCCGACGGCGACCGCAGCGCGGGCCACGCACCTGCTCGCCGCCTCGCCGCTCCCCTCGCCCGGTGACGTCGTGGATCGCTCCCTCTCTCTCCCCTGAACCCCCAGACACCCCCTCTCCTCTCCAGCTCCTCCCCCTCGCGCCCCCAGCCATGGCCGATGCCACCGCCGCCGTGCCTGCATCGTAGCCGCGCTCCCCGCCGCTCGTGCGTCCTCTCGTCGTGTCCAGGAACTCCGCCGCTGTCCACTTCATCGAGCAAGCCGAGCCCCGAGCGCTCGCAACGCCCGAGTCCACCGCACCGACCTCGCCCGAGTCCGCCGTTGCCGGAGATCCCTTTCAACGCCGTCGTCGCTCCGGTCCATCCCCGGCCGCACCAAGGGCTTCGTCACACTCACTGTGAGCTTAGCCATCTTCCCCTCCCTTCTTTTCTTGCTCCCGAGCCGTGTAGCGACCTCCCGGAGCTCAACCGCACCCACCGTCGTGGAGCTCGTCGCCGACGTGCTCCCGTTCACCCTCCGGCCACTCCACGGTGTCCATCATGCTCACCGCGTCACGTAGCACCTAACTAGCTACTCCCCGCACCTCACCGACCCCCCTAGCAACAAGTTCGACTTCGGCCGAACTCCGGTGGCCGCCAAAGTCGTCGCCGGCGCCAACTCCGGCCACCCCGACCCCAACGGACTCCACCAAGAGCTGCGGCTCCTCCTCAGCTCCACTCTGGTGGCCTCCGCGGCTCGTTTGGTTGCCGGAACGGCAAAAACCACTTCCGCCGCCACGTCGAGCTCGCCGGCGGCTAAACGCCGGTGCAGCCGACCGGGTTTGACCACGGGTGGGCCCTCGTTGACTCCCCTGAGTCAATGACAGGTGGGGCCCAGCCCTGTTAATTAAACAGGTTTAGTTTTAATTAAACTTTAACTAAACTAATCACACTGACACGCGGGACCCACTGTCAGGTTTGACCCGGACCGTGTCCCGTTGACCTGCTGATGTCACACTGACGTCAGGCTGACGCAATAATTGATTTTCTGGATTTATTCTAATATAGGAAATTCCAGAATATAGTTTAAACTTCAAAAATTCATAACTTTTATTCTGTAACTCCAAATCAGACAAATTATATATGAAAAATGATCAGAAAAATCCAATCTATCCATCTGTACTATTTTCATGCATGATTAAACAAGTTAACTTGATGATTATTGCAGAACACGATATAACACTTTAAAGGGCCATGTATGAGTTTGAAATTTGAATCTTTGGTTCAAATTGGTTCAAACCCTTCTGGTCTTAGTTGCATTAGCCCAACACACTCATATTGCCATGTCTCATGCATGCATCATATTGTCGCACATTGTTTGGTGATGGTTGTATATCGGTGTTCTTTGCGGCAGGTTCTGCCTCCGAGGAGTACCGTGATTACCCTAACGAAGAACCGTATCAGTGCATCGAACCATCAGGCAAGCAACCAACTATTTGATCATATCGATACAATCCCATGTTCTCGCTCCTGCTCTCTTTTACTGCATTAAGACAACGCGTTTCAAACTGCTGTGTGTTATGGTAGTTGAACCCATTTCCTCTGCATGACCTGTCATTGCCACAGTAACTAGATGAAACCCACTAGCATGTGTAGGAGTTGATTGAGCCATATATATGTGTTGTTCCTACCTTGCTATGCCTGCTATGCTTAGAGTCGTGTCAGGTCTGGTTCATCTGGGTGATGGGCTAGAGTGAAATGATTATGTCGGTAATGGGAGTGGTGTGGTGAACACGATTTGGTAAAGGTATCGATGAGAGGCCATGTAGGAGTACATGGTGGGTTGTTTCATTGAAGCCGACCTTAAGCACTGAGATCTGTATGTGTGATTTAAGATACAGCTACTACCATGCATTGGGCCCTGAAATATGACCCCGCTTGACTTCTTATTCACCCTAGCTCTCTGTCCAGGAGTTGCAAGTAGTTTCTGGTGTTTGTAGCCTACTGGAGGCCGTGGACAGCGCTGACCGTAGGGGTGGGCTGTGATGCGGTAGGTACGTGGCCGGGTGTACCGAATACCCGTTAGGTATCTCGGGAACCTTGTTCACATCGTTCGGGGCCGTATGGGAAACCTCGGCCGGACTCCCTGCGGATGGAACCTGGATAGGCGATAAACCTGGACTAGAGACTTAGGTGTTTAGGTAGGTCGTGGTCTACACCCACGTCGGCTTTTGCTTGAAGTCTGCCGAGCACATGTCGTGTGCAGACGCTAAGTGGTGGAAACATGTATGAAGAAGTACACCCCTGCAGGGTTATCATGATCTATTCGAATAGCCGCGTCCGCGGTAAAGGACTTCTTGGTTGCCTATACACTTCATAGACAAGTAAATGGAAACTACTAAAAGCCTCAAGATAAGTGTGAGTGCCAAGGATGGCTCTTCCGTAGGAAGACGGAGGTGAATCCTCGGTAGTGTATTGAAGTGGTGAGTAGTGGACTCGTGTGCGCAAAACCGTTTCAAGATGGAGTCTCGTAGGTTAGCCTAGCCAAGAGTCAAAGCTGGCTTGCTGCAACAACTCCACCAACCCTTCTTGATAATATGCATGTATGTAGGATCTGATGTAAGTCTTGCTGAGTACCTTTGTACTCATGTTGCTATAATCTACATTTTTACAGAAGACGCTGCAACCCCTTCTGATGGGTTCTACGTAGACGTTGACATCAATGAGTAGGCTAAGGCCCAGGTGGTGATCCTGAGCTTGTGAAGGACCACGTAGTATAGCTAGGCTTTCTAAGCCTCTTTTATTTTACTAGTTGTCTGTACTCAGACAAGTTACTTCCGCTGCTGGTTTGTATGACTGTATGACTTGAATGCTGGGTCGTGTGACCCGTACTTGTGTGTATGTTATGTATGGCTCTCTGAGCCTTAAATAAAGTACTTGTGTCATAGAGTCATGTTGTGATGCCTTGCTGTATTTGCACATATCGAGCATAATGTGTGTATGATTGAAATGCTTGGTATGTGTGGGATCTGACTATCTAGTTGTTTATCTTTAGTAGCCTCTCTTACCGGGAAATGTCTCCTAGTGTTTCCACCGAGCCATGGTAGCTTGCTACTGCTCCGGAACACTTAGGCTGGCCGGCATGTGTCCTTCTTCGTTCCTGTGTCTGTCCCTTCGGGGAAATGTCACGCATTGAGTACCGGAGTCCTGTTAGCCCGCTACAGCCCGGTTTACCGGAGTCCTGCTAGCCCAGTGCTACAGCCCGGACCCACTTGCTGATGACCGACACGTTCGAAGCTGGGTCATGGATGCCTGTCCCTGTAAGTCTGTGCCACTTTGGGTTTACAACTAGTCATGTCAGCCCGTGCTCCTTATAATATGGATGCTAGCGACACTATCATATACGTGAGCCAAAAGGCGCAAACGGTCCCGGGAAAAGGTAAGGCGACACCCGTGGGGATACCGTGCGTGAGGCCGCAAAGTGATATGAGGTGTTACAAGCTAGATCGATGTGGCATCGAGTCGGGGTCCTGACAGAAAAGGCAGTGACAAACCTGAAAGAGCGAAACAAAAAAACACAACAAACACAGCGATCGAATAAAAAGTTCTACATAATTATGCATAGACTCATACATGAAAGATAAACATCATGACTGGTGCGACTAATCGCATACACGCAATGATACACCATGGCTCATACAACTACATCCGTACATCTCATGACCACTGCAGATACTCAGGTGCTCTAAGACTCTATCGGTGCTGCCGGATCCTCTCCTGAGTCAAACCAAGATCCTGAACTGAGGACGCCAACCGAGACCTCCCGGTTAAATGTAACATGACGACTCTGCCTCGAGGGCTCTCCCTCATGGGTAGGCGCGGGATGAGAGGGGATCATAGGAGCTACGGGGGTAGCAAGAAGAGACACCCACTCAGCAGGAGCACTATGCGGGTTCACTACCGAGGTGCCCGAGCTACTCGGGGGAGTAACTGAAGAAATAGGCGAGCTAGAATTGGGCACTATATAAGGAGTAAATCCCATAGAGGGTGGAGTAGGGTAGGATCTGGCGGCGGCTAAAGCGGAACGAGCACGATTCAGCTCTCGAGCCAACTCGTGAATTAGAAGATAACTAGCAGTGATACATCGACAAAGGTAGCTAGTGTCACTATCAGACACCGGATCAACGGAATGAAAGCGAACACGACCATCATCGTGCAAGGATGGGTAGAAACGAAAACCTAGATGGTTCTGCATCTGAGCCTTTGTGTATTGTAACTCAACAAGAATCTTGAATGCAGCATACTGGATGGCCTGAGTGGCGGTGGAGGCATAACCGCTCCGAGTGGTATGAGTGTAAGAGCCTGTTGATGAAATGGTGCACAGAGTAACCACAACATGATACTCATACACGGAGTCGGCTATATGCTCTCGGTACACCCGATATGTTGGGCCATCACCGTGAGGGTACAGTAGACGCCACACGCTATGAATGAGATGAAGCGAGGTGTACGACATCAGCTGCAACTGACACCTATATGGCACCGGAGCCATCTACAGTCACAACCATTAGTGGTTAGGAAATAAAAATAGAACAAGTGCATGCGATGCAACAATCAACTACAAACACTACCGGCACTCAACTTTTACTGTAACTAATGTCTATCTAACACGTCGGTAGTCTAGCATGTCCTACAGTCAGTGCGGCTCTGATACCAAGCGTTGTGGCACCCCGACTTAGAGCGACTAGTTTACCCTATGTGGCCAACACAGAGATCATGTCGTCTGGCAACACATAACATCTTGGTACAGAAATCACCGCTTTATTGAAACTAGCAGAAGCATAGAGTGACATTACAACAAGTTGCAAGGCCAAGCGGCATACTCGGTGCGGCTGAACAGTATGTACATTATTTAGTAGCCATAAAGGGGCCTCGAATATGACATCTACACAGCAGCGGAACAACAACGTAGCGGGACTACATAGCACAGGGACACCGATGTGGACACGGTCTAGACACGGCAACTCTCTGATCCAGTTAGGCTTTCCTGAAATCTGGCATAACACGCAAGGTCAGTACATTGAATGTACTTGCAAGCTCACATTAAACATAACCATAATGGAAAACAACATTATGACATTTAATCAAGTTAAATGCAAACAACAACATGCTACTCATGTAGTGAAACCAAACTTGTGCGTCGAGTCACACGGATTCCCTTACCAACTGGTTGCCTCGCAACCGAACAGTGCTCACGACAACGCATGAACAGAACCATACTTTGTCCAACTGGTTACCTTGTAACCAAACCATGATCGCTCCCAGACCACAAATAAAACCACAATAGTTATTCTCACTGACTTCATCATCATCTAACCAGTGCAATGCAAGTTGATTAGTGTGCACGTTCCTCAATAACAGTTGGTCCATGGTATGACTTACTTACGAACTGGGCCCTTATCCACGGGCGCGGCTATCGATAGATTAATACACTCTGCAGAGGTAGCACACTTTACCGACACCACGGGATCCATGGCCTCACCCTCCCATTCGGGTGGACCAACGGCATTCAGAGAGAACTCTCCCATTGTCATGACACTCTTACGGGCACTCCAACCAACTCCCCACTGGGATTAGTCTTGGGTGACCCAGCCTACCAAAGGCAAAACTACCACCGTCGTGGCAAACAAATAGTCCCAAACGGGGACACGGTACCATAACAACAACAGGTTCACAAGGTTATGTTTGCTTACGGGCCAGGGCAACGCATGCCCATAACCTTCCCTCTTTGGAAGCATCGACAAAAGGCATGACAACGGACGACTACCGGCCACCCCACAAAGGCAAGTGTGGTTGCACTCGTCAGCCCGATTCAGTGGCACCATGACCCGACCAACTTTTATATTCAAGTTCATACCATCAAGTTTAACTTGAAATAAAAATGCTCGAGTCAAGAATATGCCATGCTTATGCAACCATATATCATGCATCACAAATCACAATAGATCAACTTTCTTCCAAGTTCTACTTTCACAGACTTAACATTCAACATTTCTTGTCCTTTCTTACTTGTTATTTAAACTCATCACTTTGGTTGGCATTAATCAACTAAAACTTTTCTTAGCAAGAATATAGCAAAATAAGACCAACAATCATATCACAATAGTCATGTCAAACTTACTTAGATCAACTACTCCATCTATTCTTCACTAGTTCAAGCATTCACTTCTGTTAACTAAGCCCTTTGACCATGACAAACTCAATAACACAAGCATAATTGATTTTAATACTATATGCAATGAATAATATATATACTCAAGTAGAAAATCATGAATATTGCAAAGACACCATGATAATGTTGTTGTGGCTTGCCTTAGTGTAGACAAGCTTCACCTTCTGAAAATAATTCAAATGACCAAAAGAAAATATCAAGAACACTTTTGAAAATCACCAGAAATGCTAGGCAGCAAGGAAAAATCCCATCTTGGGTGTGCTGCTAGAGTTTTCCAGTAAGAACAGAATGCAAAAAGAATCAACTCACTTGGACTTGTAGAATAAGAGTTAGAGCTGGTCAAAGTTCTGGTCAAATTTAAACTAAATTTGAATTAAAAAGAAAATCCAGCGGGTGACGTCAAAGGCGTAAAACACCTGGGCGCCACCACTCATACCACTTCGGGTGTAGCCTGAGTGGCTGACAGCGGGCCCCGCTAGTCAGGTCGGAGGGGGAGGGGGGAGAGACAGAGCACGGCGAGGCTCTGCCGGAGCGCACGCCAGCGAGGAGGGCTCCTTGGCCCGATCCAAAGGGAAAGGATTGGAGAGGAGGTTGAGACGCACCTTCCCGTACCCGTAGCGTAGCTAGAGGTGACCGGACAGGGTCGGAACTGAGCTCTCCAGCGGCGGTAGCGGGCGGGGCTCATCGGAGTTGGCGATTCCGGCGAGGCAAGGCCGGTCCAGCCACTCCAACAGCACCTGCTCACACCAGTGGACCACCACGAACATGCCTGAGGAGTCGGTGGAGCACGAGTGGCTCTAGAGAGGGAGGGAGCCTAGGACGGGGATCGTTGGCGAGCTCGGGATGGGGGCGGCAGCCAGAGGCCTGCCCGACCGTGCTGCGGCTTCCTACGGGGTCGTGGTGATGTGGTGGTGGTGAGTGACGAGGGAAACGAGCTCGAGAGGGACTATATATAGGCGAGGCCGATGCAGGGATCGAGAGCTTGCCAGAGCACTCTAGAGCGTCGCCGGCGACGAATGGTGTCAGTGAGAGAGGGGGAAGACGCTGTGGATCACGTGGAGGCTGTAGACGAGCGGCGATGAGCACAGGAGCGCGGTACGCGACGAGCACAGGCGCACTGTTGCCTTGGCGGCGCCGTGATCGTGCTCGCTGCGGCGAGCTCTGGGTGCAGTTATGGAGGTTCAAATGAAGATGGGGGCGCAATTTGGCAAGGTGCGACGGTCGGGACAGCGAGCACACGCGCAACAGAGGCGCTAGCGCAACGCAAAGCGCGTCGACCGCATGCCAACCCCCTTGGGCGAACGTGGTCATCGCGTGAACTTTGGCATCAGGCTAGGCTAAGCGCAAACACCTTGTCTGGCAGCTAGTCCTTAGTGGTTTTTGTCGTTTTGCATAGTTGGCTTGGTCACAGGTGCACTGTGGGAGTGGCTCTCTTCCTGGCAAGTTTCTGGACAGAAACTTGTGAGCTTGAGTGTGGTCAAACCAGAGAGGGTTTAGGGCTGATTTTTCGTGGCTAGTAGTTTCTTAGGAGGGTAATGAGGCTGAAGAAAAACCAGTCTCATTGGATCAAGGAAAATGGTACTTGTTGTAGAAAGTGATCATTTTGTCCAAAACAGAAATGCTTTTCTGTAGCAAAAATATTACAAGAAGTCATACAATATTTTTTTCTCAGGAAGGTGCCCTAGGGTTCAAAGAATATTTGGGAATTTTCTCAGATTTTTGTGGCAAAGAAAATGAGGGTTGCTTTGGAACATACTTCTCTAAAATGATTTTCAGGGAAGAAAATGAATATTTTTCCCTTATGAAAAATATTCCTTGGGCTTTTGTGGAGTTTATCATAGAAGGAAAAGATGAGTTAGAGGTGGAAAGGAACTTTGGGTGAAAATCAAGGGTGGACCCAAGTGTTCAAGTCCATTTGAATTGATTCAAAACTCCGAATCCAAAGCAAAAGTAGTAGAAAGTCCGGAAAAAGAGAGAAGGCAAAAACCAGGCTATCACAAACAAAGCCCTAGGGAAGTTTAGCAATGCATTGAGCTCTTGAAAAATTAGTGTGAAAAAGGCGATTGAAGTAGACCATGAAACCTACGCCGAGATTGTTGCATACAATCTGAAACTTACGATAGAGGACTTTGAAAAGTTCAAGGAGACTTGCAATGAAGAAGCTGCCAAGGCTAGGTCGGAGAGAGGAAAGCAGCTGCAGGCAAAGAACATGGGGAACCACCGCCTTGGAAGTCGTGGTTACACGGAACAGAGGCCCATGTGGGATAACGAGGATGCAGAACGTGAACATCAGGGGATCGCTGACCCATTGGCTGAGTTCACTGACCAGTAGGAGCACGACTTCATCAGGGCCCGATTCTCATGGGACCCCAAAAAAAGATTTTTTTCACTGACGGGCCGACTAGGAAATTCATGAGATTACTGGTAATTATCCTTTTACCACCTTACATATTAGCTTCTGATCAATGAAGTCTACTACATTCTAGTCGCATTCGTAAACGATTCACGCTCCATTTTGCAGAGAGAGCAACACGGGCTTGCGGCCGAAAGCGACTCTTCGACTCAGTCGTCGGCGAAGTATAAGTGGGACACTCCTTTCAACCGGGCCCTGAACATAATGATGGGACGCTGCCGGGCCAGTGGCCGCAATATGGACGTGTGCATGGCGCCAGGGACGGTGCCATGTGGAAATACTATTATAACGAGGACCCCGAGGCTAAAAGACAAAGAAAGTAGTTCAGTCAAGTGACTATCAACGAGAAGGTGGTGTGGGTGATGGAGAAAACCAAATCTGAGAAGCGGTAGATGCCTGTAGAAATAATATGGTGGCTGCCTTTACAAGCTTGATTCGAACTATGGTCAACTGGGTGCAACAAAATCCAAACGCGCCACCAAATAATTTTGCCATGCCCAGCTTCAATGGGAGCAACTCAATAAACACCGCACCCATACCCTTACCTAGTATGGCAACCACACCCGCACCTACTCCAGCACCTGCTCCTGCACCGAGCTCTCACAGCAGCCCTAGCTCCGTCTCTGGCTTGAATGTCGGGCCGTCGACATTGGCTGAGCTCGATGCCCTCACGGTAAATACGCGTCGCACCATCATCAACTAAACTAACTAATTTATCTTTCATTGCCATTCTTTTTGGATCTCTAACACCGCACGTATATGTCTTTGTAGGCCGAGTCCACTCTCTGCACCCTCCTTTACCACATGAAGGGCAGGTTGGTGGATGTGGGGAAGGGTACTATAGTGAAGCTCAAGGATCGATTGCTCCACCGCCGGCAGATGCCTGATAATGCCTTAAGGGTCTCTGTGGCGAGTTTGAATGTCAGTACCCCGACTCGATGCCACATAGATCTAGCATGTAACACCTCATATCACTTTGCGGCCTCATGCACGGTATTCCCACGGGTGTCGTCTTACTTTTGCCCGGGACCGTTTGTGCCTTTTGGCACACGTATATGATAGTGTCGCTAGCATCCATATGATAACGAGCCCGGGCTGACATGGCTAGTCATAAACCCAAAGTGGCACAGACTTACAGGGACAGGCATCCATGACCTAGCAACGAACGTGTCGGTCAACAGCAAGTGGGTCCGGGCTGTAGCACTGGGCTAGCAGGACTCCGGTAAACCGGGGTGTAGCGGGCTAGCAGGACTCCGGTACTCAATGCGTGACATTTCCCCGAAGGGACAGACACAGGAACGAAGAAGGACACATGCCGGCCAGCCTAAGTGTTCCGGAGCAGTAGCAAGCTACCATGGCTCAGTGGTAACACTAGGAGACATTTCCCGGTAAGAGAGGCTACTAAAGATAAACAACTAGATAGTCAGATCCCACACATACCAAGCATTTCAATCATACACACAATATGCTCGATATGTGCAAATACAACAAGGCATCACAACATGACTCTACGACACAAGTACTTTATTTAAGGCTCAGAGAGCCATACATAACATACACATAAGTACGGGTCACACGACCCAGCATTCAAGTCATATAGTCATACAAACCAACAGCGGAAGTAACTTGTCTGAGTACAGACAACTAGTAAAATAAAATAGGCTTGGAAAGCCTAACTATACTACGTGGTCCTTCAGAAGCTCAGGATCACCACCTGGGCCTTAGCCTACTCATTGATGTCAACGTCTACGAAGAACCCATCAGAAGGGGTTGCAGCGTCTTCTGTAAAAATGTAAATTATAGCAACATGAGTACAAAGGTACTCAGCAAGACTTACATTAGATCCTACATACATGCACATTATCAAGAAGGGTTGGTGGGGTTATTGCAGCGAGCCAGCTTTGACTCTTGGCTAGGCTATCCTACGAGACTCCAACTTGAAATGGTTTTGCGCACACGAGTCCACTACTCACCACTTCAATACACTACCGAGGATCCACCTCCGTCTTCCTACGGAAGAGCCATCCTCGGCACTCACACTTATCTTGAGGCTTTTAGTAGTTTCCATTTACTTGTCTATGAACTGTATAGGCAACCAAGTAGTCCTTTACCGCGGACGCGGCTATTCGAATAGATCATGTTAACCCTGCAGGGGTGTACTTCTTCATACATGTTTCCACCACTTAGCGTCTGCACACCACATGTGCTCGGCAGACTTCAAGCGAAAGCCGACGTGGGTGTAGACCACGACCTACCTAAACACCTAAGTCTCTAGTCCAGGTTTATCGCCTATTCGGGTTCCATCCATGAGGAGATCCGGCCGAGGTTTCGCTCACAGCCCCAAACGATGTGAACAGGGTTCCGAGACACCTAACGGGTGCCCGACATACCCGGCCATGTACCTACCGCATCACAGCCCACCCTTATGGTCAGCGCTGTCCACGGCCTCCAGTAGGCTACAAACACCAGAAACTACTTGCAACTCCTGGACAGAGGACTAGGGTGAATAAGAAGTCGAGCGGGGTCATATTTCAGGGCCCAATGCATGGTAGTAGCTGTATCTTAAATCACACATACAGATCTCAGTGCTTAAGGACGGCTTCAATGAAACAACCCACCATGTACTCCTACATGGCCTCTCATCGATACCTTTACCAAATCGTGTTCACCACATCACTCTTATTACCGACATAATCATTTCACTCTAGCCCATCACCCAGATGAACCAAACCTGACACGACTCTAAGCATAGCAGGCATAGCAAGGTAGGAATAACACATACATATGGCTCAAACAACTCCTACACATGCTAGTGGGTTTCATCTAGTTACTGTGGCAATGACAGGTCATGCAGAGGAAATGGGTTCAACTACCGCAGCACACAGCAGTTTGAAACGCGTTGTCTTAATGCAGTAAAAGAGAGCAAGAGCGAGAACATGGGATTGTATCGATATGTGGTTCGATGCACTGATATGGTTCTTCGCTAGGGTAATCACGGTACTCCTTGGAGGCAGAACCTGCCGCAAAGAACACCGATACACAGCCATCACCAAACAATGTGCGACAATATGATGCATGCATGGAACATGGCAATATGAGTGTGTTGGGCGAATGCAACTAAGACCAGAAGGGTTTGAACCAATTTGAACCAAAGATTCAAATTTCAAACTCATACATGGCCCTTTAAAGTGTTTTATCTTGTTCTGCATTAAACAGCAAGTTAACTTGTTTAATCATGCATGAAAACAGTACAGATGGATAGATTGGATTTTTCTGATCATTTTTCATATATAACTTGTTTGATTTGGAGTTACAGATTAAAAGTTATGAATTTTTGAAGTTTAAACTATATTCTGGAATTTCCTATATTAGAATAAATCCAGAAATTAATTTATTGCGTCAGCCATGCGTCAGAATGACGTCAGGGTCAACGGAGACGTCCAGGTCAAACCTGACTGTGGGTCCAGGGTGTCAGGGTAATTAGTTTAGTTAAAGTTTAATTAAAACTAAACCTATTTAGTTAACAGGGCTGGGCCCCACCTGTCATTGACTCATCGGAGTCAACCAGGGCCCACCCGCGGTCAAAGCCAGGTCGGCTGCACCGGCGTTTAGCCGCCGGCGAGCCCGACGCGGCGGCGGAAGTGGTTTTGGCCGTTCCGGCAACCAAACGAGTCGCGGAGGCCATCGGAGTGGAGCTGAGGAGGAGCCGCAACTCTTGGTGTTGTCCGTTGGGGTCGGGGTGGCCGGAGTTGGCACCGGCGACGACTTTCGCAGCCACCGGAGTTCGGCCGAAGGCAAACTTGAGGCTAGAGGGGTCGGTGAGGTGCGGGGAGTAGTTGGTTAGGTGCTACGTGACGTGGTGAGCACGATGGACACCAAGTGGTGGCCGGAGGGTGACCGGGAGCACGTTGGCGACGAGCTCCGCGGCGGTGGGTGCGGTTGAGCTCTGGGAGGTCACTACATAGCTCGGGGGCAAGAAAAGAAGGGAGGGGAAGATGGCTAAGCTCACAGGGAGTTCGACAAAACACTTGGTGCGGCCGGGGACGGGCCGGAGCGACGACGGCGTTGAAGGGGATCTCCGGCAACGGCGGTTCGGTCGAGGTCGATGCGGTGGACTCGGGCCTTGCGAGCGCTCGGGGCTCGGCTTGGTCGAAGGAGAGGAGGGTGGCGGAGCTCCTGGACACGGCGGCACGGCGTGGGGTTGACGGAGGGCGTGGCTACGGCGAGGGGGTGGCGGCGATGGCGTCGGCCATGGCGGGGGAACGCGAGAGAGAGGAGTTGGGGGAGAATGGAGGTGTCCTGGGGGTTCACGGCTCGACGTGGAGTTCATCCAACCAGCAACGAGGCGAGGAGGTGAAGCAGGGCGACGGCCAGCTGCGTGGCGCACGCTGCGGCCGCCGTCGGGCACCTGCCTGCCTGCCTGGCCGGCAAGCAGCTCGCTGGCGCGGCGCTGGGCTGGGCCGGCAGGTGGGCCGGGTGCTGGGCGCCAGGTAAGTTTCTGTTATTCCCTGTTTCTGTTTTTTTAAATTCCTCTGCAACTTTGTTGAATTATTAAAAATACTTAGGAAACTCCTAAAATCACCAAACTACTCCTGGTCCATAGTTGGATTATTTCCAACATGAAACATTTTAGTTTGGAGATATTTGAGCATTTGAAATATTTTATATAATTTTAAATGCCCAAACTCAAATATCTATGATTTAATTCAAGACCCTAAGATGGCCTAGGAAAATGTGCATCACTTCTGGCAGAGGTTCTGAACCAAGACAAAAATGATGGGCATTTTAGAAGGGCATTTCAGGTTCATTGAAAAAGTTTTTAGTAAACGCTAGTTGGTTTCAGAGGGGGCTGGGGGTTCTGTCATCCCCATTTCAGGTTTCTGATGAAAGAATAGACATGATGCAACACTCTAATGCATGAACTAGCTAGGGTGTGACAGTGAAAGCGGGCTACGAGGGTTTCCCTCGTCCGATACAAACCGATGGAGAGGATGATGAGACCCCCATGTAGCTTGGCCAATGCAAAAATTGGTCGATCCTGTGGCTGAAAAATCGTCTTCGTGTCGAGGTGGCCGGGAGCACACCAATGGGACCTCTGGAAGGTATGACCACAACCCCACATACACAAGTACAACCATCGTCTGTGCTGCTTACTGAGATCGAGAGACACAAGGAAAGAGGGCCAACCGTTCTGGCAGATGATGCCATCTTCCCCATGGAAGAGGATATGGATCATGACATGGAGGAGGACAATGACCCTCTCTAGTATCTCAATACCGGCTTTGACAACGAAGTAACAATGAGTCAACCATATGAATATGAGATGCATGTACCAGAGCCGGAACGTCCTCGGGAGTGCAAGAAGTCTTTGTTCATGCAATCCTCGCACGACACACCTCCAGATGCCGGTTCCACCCAATCTCAACTAATTAGCCAGAGTCATCCAATGTTGAGCCCAACAACACTAGGGGTGGTGACCAAGGAGGGTCTGACAGACCCACCAGCACCTGAGCCCACCAAGAAGAAGCAGAGGAAGGGACTGATGGCGAAAAAATCCAATAAAGCTAGAAATGTTGGTTCTAGCAGCGAGCCGCCTTCGACCAATGTTGACAGTGTACCGATGAAACATGCTCCATTAATCCATGTTGCAGGAGAGCCAATGGTATCGGTGAATGCACTAACTGCCATAACAGGGGATATCAGGAGACTCCATGACCATGTGCTTTCGACAGAGAGAAGCCTCCTCGCCTCGGATGATCCAAGATACCCAGTTTATATGATTCATGTGTCGAGCAGTTGCAAGATGTACGTCCACACATGCCCCGCGGACCTCTTCTTCCTGTGATTTGATTACTTCTTCCAGATGTTTAAAATGAGGACACTCGATTTTACGTTCGTCTGCCTGTATGAACTACATCGTCAGGAGAGAGCAAGTCACTGATCTTGCGACCGCGGACCCATACTACATGCATGAGGGCTTCATGTCAATCAACGACGCCAACCGTCAATATGCGAGTCCGTACATCGAAGAATTCTTGGTTAGCAGTAAGGACAAAGAAACAATTCCCCTACCTTATCATCTCGGGTAAGTCATCCGCGAATATCACTATAACACATACATCCTTTCATGCATTTCAATAACTACTTTGCACGCATGGAGGATAACTTCATCGTGTAGTTTGCGCAGCGGGGGGTGTCGTGCGGTTCTCATTGTTCTTTACCCATGTTACTCCCACGCTCTATATTTGGACCCATCAAAGAACATACAGAAGAAAGATTACACACACATAAAGTATGTTTTGGATAGAGCTATGTTGGGCTTCAGCATGCGGGGTGGCTACATCTAATGCAAAAAAACAAATAAGGCTAGGCTATGTTTCGGCCACAAGACTGACTTTTGTTGCGTCCAGCAACCGGAAAGAAGTGAGAACGATGGATTTTACGTCATCCATCTAATGATAGAGTACAGAAGGGATGTGCAATCACTTTGCATGAAATCTTCATCTGATACCCATATCCAGAGATGGGTCGAAGCCTTTGGAGCCGTGTCGGATAATCAACTTCGAAATGATTTCTACTGGATCCCATAGGAAATTGCGTCCATCATCATGAAAGATGTCCTCCAAGAGAATGGGATGTTCTACGGCGTCCCAATATCACGAGCTAACGTCCGAACCCGCATTACCCTACAGCGTCAGGACATGACGCCTTTCACTAAGCTTGGGTCCACCCTCCCGGATATGGACAGATGGGAAGAGTGTACTAGTTAAAAACATTGTGTCTGTTTAGTTACTTGTTACTTTCTGTACGATGAAAGTTCTAATGTCTCAGTACGACGAAACGGTTAGATGTATGGTGCAGCGCTCTAGTTAATTACTTTCGGTACGATGAAATTTGTTAACTATGTTTACTATATATGTTGCTTCTATTTCATAACCTCGTTGAAGTCACTTCATGATATATATATACATATATATATGTGTGTGTGTGTGCGTGTGTGCATGTGTCTGACGGGTATATAGATCAACGATGGAGAGGAAGTGGTATGCCGTGTATGTAGGGTATGTTCCGGGTGTGTACGATGAGTGGCCAGAGTGTCAGGCCCATGTCTCTGGATTCTCTGGCGGAAGCCAGAAAGGGTTTGATAGCAGAGCGGAAGCCAAAGCTAGTTACTTGAGATTCATAGTACAATAGGGGATTCAGAACTAGCGCCACCGCACAAACTACTACATAATACCGCTTTTGATCATCGTGATCGCTCTTATCTTCTATGCGGTCATATCGTAGTCTACATAGATGATGAAACATGAGTATGTGACCATGTAGTTGCATGTATTGGGAACTTGTAATGACATGTAATGCTATTTCGATATATGTGTTCAACCATGATTGATGATGATGAGATACTTGAGACATGTCGAGACTTCTAATAACTTTGGCTCATCGATGACTCACTTGCTTTTCAATGAATATGCATGTTATTGTATAAATTGTGGATCTATTTAAATGTGTACAGAGCCAAAACACAAAAAAAAATACAAAAGTTAGCAGTGGCATGGGGGTAAAGATTACCAGTAGCACCCAAATAACAGTAGCGCTGGCTAGCTACACACGTTGCAGATAAGTATCAGTAGCGCTGGAGGGAAGAACGCTACAGCTAGCTTCATCTACCAGTAGCGTTGGGTCAAACAAGCGCTACTGCTAAAAATAGTTGTAGTGCCATAGCAGTAGCGCGCCTGGCCGCGCTACTAATAGCAAGAAAACAGCGCTACTAATAAGGGTTTTCCTAGTAGTGCATTCATGTGACGCCACGTGTCTTGGTTTTAATGGATATAGGAGGTGCCGTGTGGAGAGCTGCTTGACTGAACAGGAGGCGTGCGAGCATAGTCTGGTGTGCAGGCTGGCCAAGAGGCGTGCTACTGAAGGAAATATGCCCTAGAGGCAATAATAAAGTTGTTATTTACATTTACATATATCATGATAAATGTTTATTATTCATGCTAGAATTGTATTAAATGGAAACTTAGTACATGTGTGAATACATAGACAAACAGAGTGTCACTAGTTTGCCTCTACTTGACTAGTTCGTTGAATCAATGATGGTTATGTTTCCTAACCATGGACATGAGTTGTCATTTGTTTAGCAGGATCACATCATTAGAGAATGATGTGATTGACTTGACCCATCCGTTAGCTTAGCACGATGATCGTTTAGTTTGTTGCTATTGCTTTTTGCATAACTTATACATGTTCCTATGACTATGAGATCATGCAACTCTCGAATACTAGAGGAACACTTTGTGTGCTACCAAACGTCACAACATAAATGGGTGATTATAAAGGTGCTCTACAGGTGTCTCCGATGGTGTTTGTTGAGTTGACATAGATCGAGATTAGGATTTTTCACTCCGATTGTCGAAGAGGTATCTCTGGGCCCTCTCGGTAATGTACATCACTATAAGCCTTGCAAGCAGTATAGCTAATGAGTTACTTATGGGATGTAGCATTACGGAACGAGTAAAGAGACTTGCCGGTAACGATATTGAACTAGGTATTGAGATACCGACAATCGAATCTCGGGCAAGTAACATACCGGTGACAAAGGGAACAACGTATATCGTTATGCAGTTTGACCGATAAAGATCTTCATAGAATATGTGGGAGCCAATATGAACATGCAGGTTCCGCTATTGGTTATTGACCAGAGACGTGTCTCGGTCATGTCTACATAGTTCTCAAACCCGTAGGGTCCGCACGCTTAATGTTCGGTGACGATAGGTATTATGAGTTTATGTGTTTTGATGTACCGAAGCTAGTTTGGAGTCCCGGGTGTGATCACGGACATGACGAGGAGTCTCAAAATGGTCGAGACATAAAGATTGATATATTGGACGGCTATATTCGGACACCAGAAGTGTTCCGGGTGATTTCGGTGAAAACCGGAGTACCGGAGGGTTACCGAACCCCCCCCTCGGAGAACTACTGGGCCACATGGGCCTTAGTGGAGAGAGAGAGGGCAGGCCATGTGCCCCCTCCCTCTCTGGTCCGAATTGGACTAGGGAACGGGGCGGCGCCCCCCTTTCCTTCTCCCTCTCCTCCTTCCTTTCCCCCTCCTAGTAGGAGTAGGAAAGGGGAGTCCTACTCCTACTAGGAGGAGGACTCCTCCTCTCCTGGCACACCCCAAGGGCCGGCCGGCCTCCCCCCTTGCTCCATTATATACCGGGGCAGGGGGCACCATAGGACACACAAGTTGATTGTTTCCAGCCGTGTGCGGTGCCCCCCTCCACCATAATCCACCTCGGTCATATCGTAGCGGTGCTTAGGCAAAGCCCTGTTCCGGTAGCATCATCATCACCGTCATCACGCTGTCGTGCTGACGAAACTCTCCCTCAACACTCTGCTGGATCGTGAGTTCGTGGGACGTCACCGAGCTGAATGTGTGCAGATCGCGGAGGTGTTGTACCTTCGGTGCTAGGATCGGTCGATCGTGAAGGCGTACGACTACATCAACCGCATTGTCATAATGCTTCCGCTTACGATCTACAAGGGTACATAGACAACACTCTTCCTCTCTCGTTGCTATGCATCACCATGATCTTGCGTGTGCGTAGGAAAATTTTGAAATTACTACGTTCCCCAACAGTGGCATCCGAGCCAGGTTTATGCGTAGATGTTATATGCACGAGTAGAACAAAAAGGAGTTGTGGGCGTGGGTATATACATATTTCTTGCTATCACTAGTTGATTCTTGATTCAGTGGCACTGTTGGACAAAGCAGCCCAGACCGACATTACGCGTACGCTTATGTGAGACTGGTTCTACGGACGTGCTTCGCACACAGGTGGCTAGTGGGTGTCTGTTTCTCCAGCTTTAGTTGAATCGGATTCAATGAACGGGGTTCTTTCTGAAGATCAAAAAGCAATCACTATACCGCATTGTGGTTTTTGATGCATAGGTAAGAACGGTTCTTGCTCAGCCCATAGCAGCCACGTAAAACTTGCAACAACAAAGTAGAGGACATCTAACTTGTTTTTGCAGGGCATGTTGTGATGTGATATGGTCAAGACATGATGCTAAATTTTATTGTATGAGATGATCATGTTTTGTAACACAGTTATCGGCAACTGGCAGGAGCCATATGGTTGTCGCTTTATTGTATGAAATGCAATCGCCATGTAATTGCTTTACTTTATCTCTAAGCGGTAGCGATAGTCGTAGAAGCAATAGTTGGCGAGACGAAAATGATGCTTCGATGGAGATCAAGATGTCAAGCCGGTGATGATGGTGATCATGATGGTGCTTTGGAGACGGAGATCAAAGGCACAAGATGATGATTGCCATATCATATCACGTATATTCATTGCATGTGATGTTTATCCTTTATGCATCTTATTTTTCTTAGTTCGACGGTAGCATTATAAGATGATCTCTCACTAAATTTCAAGGTATAAGTGTTCTCCCTGAGTATGCACCGTTGCTACAGTTCGTTGTGCCGAGACACCACGTGATGATCGGGTGTGATAAGCTCTATGTTCACATACAACGGGTGCAAGCCAGTTTTGCACACGCATAATACTCAGGTTAAACTTGACGAGCCTAGCATATGCAGATATGGCCTCGGAACACTGAGACCGAAAGGTCGAGCGTGAATCATATAGTAGATATGATTAACATAGTGATGTTCACCATTTAAAACTACTCCATCTCACGTGATGATCGGACATGGTTTAGTTGATATGGATCACGTGATCACTTAGATTATTAGAGAGATGTATATCTAAGTGGGAGTTCTTAAGTAATTTGATTAATTAAACTTTAATTTATCATGAACTTAGTACCTGGTAGTATTTTGCATGTCTATGTTGTTGTAGATAGATGGCATGTGTTGTTGTTCCATTGAATTTTAATGTGTTCCTAGAGAAAGCTAAGTTGAAAGATGATGGTAGCAACTACACGGACTGGGTCCGTAACTTGAGGATTATCCTCATTGTTTAACTTGAGGATTATCCTCATTGTTGCATAGAAGAATTACGTCCTGCAAGCATCGCTAGGTGACAAACCCGCTGCAGGAGCAACGCTAGATGTTGTGAACACCTGGCAGAGCAAAGCTGATGACTACTCTATAGTTCAGTGTGCCATGCTTTACGGCTTAGAACCGGGACTTCAACGACATTTTAAACATCATGGAGGATATGAGATGTTCCAGGAGTTGAAGTTAATATTTCAAGAAAATGCCCGGATTGAGAGATATGAAGTCTCTGATAAGTTCTACAGCTACAAGATGGAGGAGAATAGTTCTGTCAGTGAACATATACTCAGAATGTCTGGGTACCACAACCAATTGACTCAACTGGGAGTTAATCTTCCTGATGATAGTGTCATTGACGGAGTTCTTCGATCACTGCCACCAAGCTACAAGAGCTTCTTTATGAACTATAATATGCAAGGGATGGATGAGATGATTCTTGAGCTCTTCGCAATGCCAAAAGCTGCGGAGGTAGAAATCAAGAAAGAGCATCAAGTGTTGATGGTCAACAAGACCACCAGTTTCAAGAAAGAGGGTAAAGGGAAGAAGGGGAACTTCAAGAAGAACAACAAGCCAGTTGCTGCTCAAGTGAAGAATCCCAAGTCTGGACCTAAGCCTGAGACTGAGTGCTTCTACTGCAAAGTATTTGGCGGAGAAGAAAGATGGCAAAGTGAAAGGTATATTTGATATACATATTATTGAGGTGTACCTTACTAATGCTCGTAGTAGTGCCTGGGTATTTGATACTGGTTCAGTTGCTAACATTTGCAACTCAAAACAGGGGCTACGGATTAAGTGAAGATTGGCTAAGGACGAGGTGACGATGCGCGTGGGAAATGGTTCAAAAGTCGATGTGATCGCCGTCGGCACGCTACCTCTACATCTACCTTCGGGATTAGTTTTAGACCTAAATAATTGTTATTTGGTGCCAGTATTGAGCATGAACATTATATCTGGATCTTGTTTGATGCGAGACGGTTATTCATTTAAATCAGAGAATAATGGTTGTTCAATTTATATGAGTAATATGTTTTATGGTCATGCACCCTTGATGAGTGGTCTGTTTTTACTAAATCCTGATAGTACTGATACACATGTTCATAGTATTGAAGACAAAAGATGCAGAGTTGATAATGATAGTGCAACTTATTTGTGGCACTACCATTTAGGTCATATTGGTGTAAAGCGCGTGAAGAAACTCCATTCTGATGGACTTCTGGAAACACTTGATTATGATTCACTTGGTACATGCGAACCATGCCTCATGGGAAAGATGATTAAAACTCCATTCTCTGGAACGATGGAACAAGCAACAGAGTTATTTGAAATCATGCATACTGATGTATGTGGTCCAATGAACATTGAAGCTCGTGGCGGATATCGTTATTTTCTCACCTTCACAGATGATTTAAGCAGATGTGGTATATCTACTTAATGAAACATAAGTCTGAAACATTTGAAAAGTTCAAAGAATTTCAGAGTGAAGTGGAAAATCATTGTAACAAGAAAATCAAATTTCTATGATCTGATCATGGAGGTGAATATTTGAGTTATGAGTTTGGACTTCATTTGAAACAATGCAGAATAGTTTCACAACACACGCCACCTGGAACACCACAACATAATGGTGTGTCCGAATGTTAACTGCACATTATTAGATATGGTGTGATCTATGATGTCTCTCACTGATTTATCGCTATTGTTTTTGGGGTTATGCTTTAGAGATGGCTGCATTCACGTTAAATAGGGAACCATCTAAATCCGTTGAGACGACACCTTATGAATTGTGGTTTGGCAAGAAACCCAGGTTGTCGTTTCTTAAAGTTTGGGGCTGCGATGGTTATGTGAAAAAGCTTCAACCTGATAAGCTCGAACCCAAATCGGAGAAATGTGTCTTCATAGGATACCCAAAGGAGACTGTTGGGTACTATCCTGGTTCTAACTCTGATAGTGATGTAGGGGGGTATGTATGGAGAGGCTAGATATTAGCTATGGAGGAGTTGTAAGCACACGAGGATTACGAGTTCAGGCCCTTCTCGGAGGAAGGAACAGCCCTATGTCTCGGTGCCCGGAGGCGGTCGACTGAATTATGTGTGTATGAATAACAGGGGTGCCAACCCTTGATACTGAGGAGGGGGGTGGCTTATATAGAGTTCGCCAGGCCCCTCCAGCCCTCAGTAATGCAAGGGTTTAAAGTACATTAAGACTGGGGGTTACCAGTAACGCCCCTAATAAAGTGCTATGATGACCATAAAAGCTACTTAATGACCGACCGTTTGCGTGCAGGGTGACTTTAGATCTCCTGGCAGTCGAGTGGTTGGAATTTGGTCGAGTGATTGCTTTGTGGTCGAGTATCTTTAATCTGTCGAGTGGGATACCTCCAAGTCGATTGAAAGGTGACTTCTTCTAGGGATGTCCTTGGGTAGGGTACTTAGGACAGGTCCATGCCCCTATCCTGGGTACATAGCTTCATCATTAGCCCCCAAATGGATCGAGGTTCGAGTGAGGAAGGAGTTGGGGATCTTTCCGACTGGTTCTTCATGTTATATGAACGTCTTGTTTTGGATCAATTGTCACGGATGACATTGTCAACTTCTTTCAGTCGCCTTGATCCATTCTTGCCCTCTTGTCGAGTGAATTTCTTTACTTGTGAAGTTCCGAGTGATGGTGTGAAAGGGATCTTCTGTTTGACGAGTTGTTCTGCGGCCCACGAATTTTGCGGGATTTGAATTTCGGGAAGCGCGTGGGACGGGGGCGGCCGCAGTAATTGGATGGGATAGGACGGAAGCTCCTCGATCCCTGTGCCACCTTTTTCGCCATGTACCGCGCGCGCGCCCGCTGCGGGATTTGACGGGATTGCCTGGGCCTACCTGTCAGCCACTCGAAAGCGACCTCTTATAAGCTGTCGGCTCGGGACCCCCGAACAGTGCGCCTTCACTTTTCCCCCTTCCTTCACAAGATCCTCCGCCACCTCCGCTCCCACCTTGGTGCCGTAGGTCTGTTCGAGCTTCGCCGGCGACGATGGTGAAGGAGAAGACGTCGGCTCTGGAGCGCGCGAAGAAGGCGGCGGTGCAGGGGAAGGGGAAGAAGACCGCTCGGGACGGATCTTCCTCAAGGACTGCTCTGCCCAAGGATTGGATCCAGGGCGACTAGATGTCGTCGGTGATTCGGCAGGATGATCTCGATGATCTGGTCGAGGGGGGATTCATTCCCCACGAATCTGCACGCCTCCCGGGGAAAGAAGTCGAACCCCAGCCTCTTGATGGTGAGTGCGTCCTCCTCGCCACCCAAATCGATCATGGATTCTCTCTGCCTCCTCATCCTTTTTTCTGGAGCTTCTTGAACTTCTTCGGAGCGCAGCTCCATAACTTTACTCCCAATTCTATTGTGTATCTTGCTGCTTTCGTTTCCTTGTGTGAAAACTTCTTGGGTTGCCGCCCCCACTGGGGACTCTTCAAGCACATCTTCACTTGCCGCTCTCAGTCGGTCAAGAAGGCCAAGTCGAGTGACGAACGGACGCAGGTGATCCAGCTGTGCGGGGGTCTGGCGATCCAGATGAGGGAAAAAAGTTCCTTTCCGTCTATCACTTTTCCCGAGTCAGTCCGTGGGTGGCAGTCGACTTGGTTTTACTGTAAAGACCAGGTGACCCCAGGACAGTCGACTGGGCTTCCCCCTTTTTCTCTGAATCGAGCACAAAAACCTGCCTCTCTGAAAGTGACGCCAGAGGAAAAGGCGCAAGTCAAGGTGCTGGTTGGTCGAGTGGTTCAGCTTGTCCGCGAGGGTGTGACTGGCATGGACTTGTTGGAAGTCTTCCTTCGGAGGCGCATCCAACCGCTTCAGGCTCGTGACCACCCGATGTGGCTGTACTCGGGTCTCGAAGACACCACTCGGATTCACCCAGAGGAGGTCACTGACAAGATGTTGGAAGGGTGGCTGTCGAGTATCACAGGGAACAAGGACAACCCCCGAGGAGCCAGGAGGATTCCTCCACTCGACCAAACATACGAAGTGGACAATGTCTGACCTTGCATTTCTGACTGTGATCTTGCTTTCTTTATTTGATTTTTTTGGATCAGTCGATTGACTTTTGTCTCGTTTGTTGTCCTCTAGGCCACTACTGAGATGTACTCGACACCCAATGGAGCACAGGAGCAGGCCGAGGAAGGAGAGGCGAGTGGAGGCGAAAGTGGAGACGAGGGAGAAGAGTGGGAATCCGACGGCGAAGGAGAGGGGGATGATGATGACGACTCCAGTGAAGAGGAGGAGGAAGAAGTCGAACCTCCCCGCTCGGAACGGCGATCCAAGCTTACACACGACCCTGCGCGGGAACGTGGTAAGGCGACTGTCCCTGTTGGGCAGTCGTCGAAGCGCCCTCAGACCTCATCTCCAGCGCCGACAGAAAAAGCTCCCAAGCACCCACGCGCGACGCCGTCCAAGCCGCCCAAGGCTCTGCCCAAGATGAAGATGACTGTCCCCACCATTTCTGGGTAATAGTAGAATTTGTTTTCCTTTGTCGAACGTGACGGACTCTTGGTCGACTCATTGAATAAGCTGACTGACTTTCGAAATTTGCAGTGCTGCCACCTCGGAGATCTCCGCCAAGGATGATGATCAAGAGATGGAAGACGCTGTTACCTCCAACCCCGGTACGATTACTGATGCTCTGCTTTTAGTCGACTGATGATTTCTTATAATTCCGGTCGATTGGATTTTTCTTGTAGCTCCTCCTCATGTCATTGACCTCCCTGATGATGACGATGAAGTGCCGCTGAGGGCTCGAAGGAATAGGAGGGCGCCGGCTGGCAAGACCCCACAAACTACTCCGCTGCCTGAGGCCGCAGTCCGGGAGGGTGGTGATACCACTCGGGTTTCTGTGACCTTCGCTGAACCTCTGACGAGTGTCCGGCCTTCGACGTTGACTGCAAATCCGCCTTCGCTTTTTGCCACACACCACGTCCCTGAGGACCAAGTGGGTGCCGCTAAAGAGGCTATACACCAGGCGAGGATCATGATGGAGCAAGTGAAGGTGGTTCGGGAAGCCAGCCATGCAGCTTATGACGCGAGCTCAGCTCTTCAGAGCAACATCCAGGTCAGTCGATTCACCGCTTGTTCTGTTAGGATATGCTATCTGAAGAATCTCTTTTCCGAAGATCTTTATATCTGTACGCCCAGTGGGTGTGTCTATTAATCTTTTTGACGAGTGGGGGCACGCTAAGTGCACCCACTGGGTGTAGTCCCCGAGACTACGGTGGACTGCTGGTAGTCGACTGTAGTCTCTATATTGTGTTGCTTTAGCTGAACTTCTTCACTCGGTCTGGTCAGGCCATGTCGAATGGAACTGTACACGGTCGGCTGCGGGCAGTCGATTTTTTTTGGTCGAACCAGTGGGGGCACGCTGAGTGCACCCACTGGGTGTAGTCCCCGAGACTACTGTCGAATGTTATTTGATTCAGCTGTAGTCTTAGAAACGCCATCATTGTCTCTTGGTTACTCGGAAGCAACTTATCTTGGATGTCTGTCGACTGATTTTTTGCAGAAATCCTGCGAACTTGTGGCTCGCTACACTGAGTTGGAGAACAAACAGATCCAGCTAAACCTTGACTTGAAGCTTGCTTAGGAGAACTTGCAGAAGGTGAGGGACGAAGCAAAAGGTATGGCTGGTGAGCTTTTGTCGACTGTCTTTTCTTTCTGGCCGTCCTCGATGTTGATCTCACTTGCTATTTCGCAGACAAAATGGAGGAGGCTCTGAAGAAGAAGGATCAAGACCTTGCCGAAGCGCAGAAGGAGGCCCTGAATAGAACGAAGCTTGCTGAAGAAAAATTGGCTTCAGTCGGTACTCTTGAAAAGGAAAACTCCAGGCTGAAAACTGCTCTCGACGTGGCTAATCAAGAGGTCAGCTATCTGAAGAATGGCAATATAGCTCTAAATGACAAGGCAAGTGAACTGGCAGGGAAGAGGAACGATCTGGAGGCTTATCTCGGTGGACTCGCCAAGAAGCTCTTCATCATGCTCGAGGGTAATTACTCCGGCCCGACTGACTTGCTGTTACCAAACCTGCGTAGAGCCACTGACTTATCCTTGAATTGTGTTTACAGAAATCTGCCAGAACTTCGAAGAGGAGACCAGTCGAGTGGAGACAGACTTGGACCCCATCAATTCTCTAGTGAAGGACGAGGCTGCTATGAACGTGCTCCGACTGGAATCTCGTGTTGCCGGCGTTGTTGACTCTCTTGCTCGGTTGAAGGTTGCGATGTCGCGGATCGACACGCCGCTCTGGCCTAGGACGATGCTTCAGAATGACCTCGAGTCCCTGCTGACTCGACTGAATGAAGTCACAGGTCGAGTGGCAGAATGGAAGAAATCTTCTGCTAGATGTGGCGCTGACGTCGCTCTGTCTCTGGTCCGCGTCCACTGCAAGGAGGCGCGAGAAGAAAAGTTGTCCACCATCCAAGTTGCCAATACCAGGAAGCACAACTTTCAAGACTTCATGGAGACTTTCATTGCTGCTGCCACTTGCATTGCAGACGGGATCGACTTGGACGAGTTCGTCGCCCCTTCCAGTCCTCCGCCTGAGGAGTAAAAACTTTTATGCTTCAATTTAAATTTTCCTCGGAATGCCGAGTGGATTTTGTAACCGTTAAACTCTGTCGAGCTGGAGGCTCGAGTACATTGATCTGCGGTCTAGGACCGTTGGATCTTATCTGAACTTGATTTATCGTTGAATATCTTCATGAATTATCTGTCGAGTGGAACTTGTTCTTCACTCGAAATAACTTTGTATTTGTGGTGCAGCTCCGAAGGAGAAGGTAGCAGTCGATTTGCACCTCATCGTCCTTGCGGGTTGGGATGTGTTCCGTACTTACGAGAGCACTGGGCTGCAGCTAAGTCCCCGAGTGGAAGGTCTGCTCTCCACTCGTCAGGATTTTTAAAAACTTAGGCGAGTACTAGACTGCAGCTAAGCCCCCGAGTGGGAGGTCTGCTCTCCACTCGGTAGGATTTTTTCAAACTTAGGAGAGTACTGGACTGCAGCAAAGCCCCCGAGTGGGAGGTCTGCTCTCCACTCGGTAGGATTTTTTCAAACTTAGGCGAGTACTGGACTGCAGCTAAGCCCCCGAGTGGGAGGTCTGCTCACCACTCGGTAGGATTTTTAAATACTTAGCCAAGCACTGGGCTGCAGCTAAGCCTCCGAGTGGGAGGTTTGCTCTCCACTCGTTAGGATTTTTAAACAGTTAGGCGAGCACTGGGATGTAGCTAAGCCTCCCGAGTGGGAGGTCTGCTCACCACTCGGTAGGATTTTTAAATACTTAGGCGAGCACTGGGCTGCAGCTAAGCCTCCGAGTGGGAGGTTTGCTCTCCACTCGGTAGGATTTTTAAACACTTAGGCGAGCACTGGGCTGCAGCTAAGCCTCCGAGTGGGAGTCTGGCTCACCACTCGGTAGGATTTTTAAATACTTAGGCGAGCACTGGGCTGCAGCAAAGCCTCCGAGTGGGAGTCTGGCTCACCACTCGGTAGGATTTTTAAACACTTAGGCAAGCACTGGTCTGCAGCTAAGCCTCCGAGTGGTAGTCTGGCTCACCACTCGGCAGGATTTTTAAACACTTAGGCGAGCACTGGGCTGCAGCTAAGCCCCCGAGTGGGAGGTCTGCTCTCCACTCGGTAGGATTTTTTCAAACTTAGGCGAGTACTGGACTGCAGCTAAGCCCCCGAGTGGGAGGTCTGCTCTCCACTCGGTAGGATTTTTTCAAACTTAGGCGAGTACTGGGCTGCAGCTAAGCCCCCGAGTGGGAGGTTTGCTCTCCACTCGGTAGGATTTTTAAACACTTAGGCGACCACTGGGCTGCAGCTAAGTCTCCGAGTGGGAGTCTGGCTCACCACTCGGTAGGATTTTTAAACACTTAGGCGAGCACTAGGCTGCAGCTAAGCCTCCGAGTGGGAGGTTTGCTCTCCACTCGGTAGGATTTTTAAACACTTAGGCGAGCACTGGGCTGCAGCTAAGCCTCCGAGTGGGAGTCTGGCTCACCACTCGGTAGGGTTTTTAAACACTTAGGCGAGCACTGGTCTGCAGCTAAGCCTCCGAGTGGGAGGTTTGCTCTCCACTCGGTAGGATTTTTAAACACTTAGGCGAGCACTGGGCTGCAGCTAAGCCTCCGAGTGGGAGTCTGGCTCACCACTCGGTAGGATTTTTAAACACTTAAGAGAGCATTGGGCTGCAGCTAAGCCTCCGAGTGGGAGTCTGGCTCACCACTCGGTAGGGTTTTTAAACACTTAGGCGAGCACTGGGCTGCAGCTAAGCCTCCGAGTGGGAGGTTTGCTCTCCACTCGGTAGGATTTTTAAACACTTAGGCGAGCACTAGGCTGCAGCTAAGCCTCCGAGTGGGAGGTTTGCTCTCCACTCGGTAGGATTTTTAAACACTTAGGCGAGCACTGGGCTGCAGCTAAGCCTCCGAGTGGGAGTCTGGCTCACCACTCGGTAGGGTTTTTAAACACTTAGGCGAGCACTGGGCTGCAGCTAAGCCTCCGAGTGGGAGGTTTGCTCTCCACTCGGTAGGATTTTTAAACACTTAGGCGAGCACTGGGCTGCAGCTAAGCCT
>NC_057797.1:157804857-157840080 GCF_018294505.1 Triticum aestivum | reverse complement strand
TAGGATTTTTTTCAAACTTAGGCGAGTACTGGACTGCAGCTAAGCCCCCGAGTGGGAGGTTTGCTCTCCACTCAGTAGGATTTTTAAACACTTAGGCGAGTACTGGGCTGTAGCTAAGCCTCCGAGTGGGAGTCTGGCTCACCACTCGGTAGGATTTTTAAACACTTAGGCGAGCACTGGGCTGCAGCTAAGCCTCCGAGTGGGAGCTTTGCTCTCCACTCGGTAGGATTTTTAAACACTTAGGTGAGCACTGGGGTACAGCTAAGCCTCCGAGTGGGAGTCTAGCTCACCACTAGGTAGGATATTTAAACACTTAGGCGAGCACTGGGCTGTAGCTAAGCCTCCGAGTGGGAGTCTGGCTCGCCACTCGGTAGGATTTTTTTTTACAAACTTAGGCGAAACGGATTTGCAGGTAAGCCACCCACTAGGGGATTTCACACGCAAACAAAAGCAACAACAATTATAGGAAAATTTGTAACGCTCTTGTCTTTGATAAATAGACTACAAAAGTTTTTCTTATTACATCTCATCTGAGAGAGAATTCAAGTGTGAAAGGGGCGGAGCAGTTCTGCATTCCAAGCTCGTGGCTCATCCATTTGGCGATCGACATTGTAAAGGTGATACGCTCCATTGTGGAGGACTCTGGTGACAATGAAGGTACCTTCCCAAGTAGGAGGGAACTTGTGTGGTTTCTGTTGATCCACTCGGAGGACCAAATCTCGAATCTTCACATTTCTGGCATGGAATCGACGCAAGTCTTGCTGATAAATGGTCCATCGGATCATAGCCATTTCTCTTTATTCTTCCAGGAGGTCGACTGCGTCTTGCCGGGCTTGTTCTGCTTCATCTTCGGTATAAATCTCGACTCGGGGTGCATTGTGAAGTAGATCACTTGGCAGGACTGCTTCCGCTCCGTAAACCAGAAAGAACGGAGTTCTTCCAGTCGACCGATTCGGGGTAGTCCTCAATCCCCACAGAACCGATGGAAGCTCGTCGACCCAAGCGCCTGCTGCGTGCTTGAGATCACGCATCAGCCGAGGCTTTAGTCCTTTGAGAATCAGACCATTTGCCCTTTCTGCTTGTCCATTCGATTGGGGGTGGGCGACCGATGCGTAGTCGACTCGTGTGCCTTGAGAGGCCCAAAAAGCTCTGAACTTGTCTGAATCAAAGTTTGACCCATTGTCGGTGATTGCTATGCGGGACTCCATATCTGAATGTTAACTCTCTGACGAAACTGATAGCAGTGCAAGCATCAAGATTCTTGATAGGCTTAGCTTCGATCCATTTGGTAAACTTGTCGACTGCCACAACCACATGTGTGAAACCGCTCCTGCCTGATCTCAATGGGCCAACCATGTCCAGTCCCCAAACAGCGAAGGGCCAGATGAGTGGAATGGTCTTCAGGGCTGATGCAGGCTTGTGCGACATGTTGGAGTAGAACTGGCACCCTTCACACTGGTCGACTATCTCTTTTGCCATTTCATTCACTCTTGGCTAGTAAAATCCCGCTCGGTATGCTTTAGCCACAATGGTCCGAGAGGACGCATGATGACCACAGGTCCCCGAGTGGATATCATCAAGGATTATCTGACCTTCTTCTAGTGTTATACACTTCTGACCGACTCCAGTCACGCTTTCTCTATACAATTGTCCCTTTATGACTGTAAAGGCCTTGGATCGACGGACGATCTGTCGAGCCTCTTCTTCGTCCTCCGGGAGTTCCTTTCTCAGGATATACGCGATGTACGGTATCATCCAGTCAGGGGTGATTGCCAAAACTTCGATGATTAGGTCGACCACTGCCGGAATTTCAACTTCAGTCGGATCTGTGGCACTCTTTGGCTGCGGGGCTTCATCTGTAAAAGGATCTTCTTGGACTGATGGCGAGTGGATGTGTTCCAAAAACACATTGCTGGGGATGGCTTCTCTCTTGGAGCCTATCTTTGCCAAATCATCAGCCGCTTGATTTTTCAGTCGGGGGATGTGATGAAGCTCTAACCCCTCGAATTTCTTCTCTAACTTTCTCACTGCATTGCAATAACCAGTCATAGCTGGACTTCTGACGTCCCATTCTTTCATCACCTGATTAACCACCAAATCTGAGTCGCCATAGACCATGAGGCGACGGACGCCGAGTGAAATGGCCATGCGCAACCCATACAAAAGTGCTTCATATTCTGCTTCATTATTGGAAGAATCGAAGTGAATCTGGAGAACATATCTGAGCTTATCTCCTCTAGGGGAAACCAATACTACCCCAGCACCGGAACCATTCAGCATCTTAGATCCATCGAAGAACATGGTCCAGTGCTCCGAGTGAACTTGAGTTGGAAGTTGCTGTTCGATCCACTCGGCGATGAAATCTGCAATTGCTTGGGACTTGATAGCTTTCTTTGCCTCAAACTTGATATCTAGGGGAAGAAGTTCAATCGCCCATTTGGCCACTCGACCAGTTGCATCTCTGTTGTGCAAAGTCTCTGATAGTGGAGCATCGCTGACGACTGTAATGGAATGATCAGACAAGTAATGTGCAACCTCCTTCGTGGTCATATAAATCCCATATACAAGCTTCTGGTAATGAGGATATCTTTGCTTTGAAGGAGTCAAAACTTCAGAAACACAATATACTGGGCGCTGAACTTTGAAGGCCTTTCCTTCTTCTTCCCGCTCGACCGTAAGTACTGTACTGACAACTTGTCCTGTGGCTGCAATGTAAATCAGAAAAGGCTCCTTGCTGATTGGGGCAGCAAGCACCGGCTAGGTGGAGAGCAGAGCTTTGAGCTTTGTAAGCGCTGCATCAGCTTCTGGAGTCCACTCGAACTTGTCGGACTTCTTCATCAGTCGGTAAAGAGGCAATGCCTTTTCACCGAGGCGAGAGATGAATCGACTTAAAGCGGCCAAGCATCCTATAAACTTCTGGACGTCATGCACACGCACAGGACATTTCATCCGGAGTATAGTACCAATTATTTCTGGATTGGCATCGATTCCCCGTTCGGAAACGAGAAAACCGAGTAACTTCCCACCTGGAACTCCGAACGTGCACTTTGACGGATTGAGCTTGATATCATACCACCTGAGGTTGGCAAAGGTTTCAACAAGGTCAGTCAGCAGGTCGGAACCCTTCCATGACTTGACCACAATATCATCCATGTATGCCTCCACATTCTGACTGATTTGAGTGAGCAAACTATTCTGAATCATCCTCATGAACGTGGCTCCGGCATTCTTGAGGCCGAACGGCATGGTGACATAACAGAAGCACCCGAATGGAGTGATGAAAGCTGTTTTGATCTCGTCGGGCCAGTACAGACGGATCTGATGGTACCCAGAATAGGCATCTAGGAAAGACAAATGCTCACATCCCGCAGTCGAGTCGACTATCTGGTCGATGCGGGGGAGAGGAAAATGATCTTTCGGGCAGGTGTCGTGGGAACGATTCCGACAATAAGAGAGGGGTAGGATAAAGGAGCATGATCTATCGAGATGCATATGGGTGACACGGTGGTTTTAGCGAGTTCGGGCCTCTCACGGTGGAGATAACAACCCTACGTCTCGTGCTCCGGAGAGGCTTTGTTTTATCTGTCTATGTATCGGGAGATTACATGGTGTATTTGAGAGAGAGAGAGAGAGAGAGAGCGAATCTCCATGCCTGAGCTATGTCCTGAGACTAATGGTGAGAAAGAGCGAGAGAGGTGGAAGAAGACCCCCTTAGTCTAGCGGTGGGGGGTGGCTTATATAGAGTGCGCCACCCCCTCACCTCCTATGTTGCAAAGTGGGGGCGTTAATGCCATAACTCAGCCTACTACTAAGATGATGCTTCGCATGCCTTGTCGACTGCTGGTCTGCGCATATCTGAGTGAGTTACACGGCTGAGTGGAATGAGTTCGTCGAGTGGAGTGACGTGCTCCGTGTGGTTGATGCCGTCCGAGTGACTTTCAAGGTGCGGTACATCTGGACGGCAATCTGGCCCAGGGGCCCAGTACAAAGTGTACGGTGCCCATGGGTAGGGTCTTTAGGTCAAGCCTGTTACCCTACCCCCAATACATGTCCTCGTCATTAGCCCCCGAATCGGTCGAGGTTGAGCGGGTCGAGTCGAGGTGAATTCTTAGATGAGTCCAGTGCTATGGAGGCACTTATGAACTCCCTTTAGTCATCCGGCGGTCTTATCTTCGCATGTTGCCTTGACGGATTCTGGACTGCATGGTGTCCGAGTGAAATGAGCTCAAACGGGTCCGCGGAGGAGCGTTAAACTCACCTTACAGCAATTTTTTTGGAGTGATTTGGAGCTGGTCCTGCATCAAGTAACTGATTACTCGGAATTTCTTCATGCGTGGAACGTGTCTTTTTTGTTGCTTGGCCGTCACTCGGACTGAGCGGACCATTCCGAGTGGATACCATTCCAGTGGGGGCACGCTGAGTTTGGAGCTGGTCCCGCATCGAGTAACTGATTACTCGGAATTTCTTCATGCCTGGAACGTGTCTTTTTTTATTGTTTGGCCATCACTCGGACCGGGCGGACCGTTCTGAGTGGATACCATTCCAGTGGGGGCACGCTGAGTGCACCCACTAGGTGTAGTCCCCGAGACTGTCGTCGACTGCAGGTAGTCGGTGGGAGTCTTAGAGCCTATCTTTTTTGTTGTTGTTCATCACTCGGACTGGTCAGGCCGTACCGAGTGGAGATTACTCCAGTGGGGGCACGCTGAGTGCACCCACTGGGTGTAGTTCCCGAGACTGCCGTCGACTGCGGGCAGTCGGTGGGGGTCTGAGAGAACTAAAAATCTTCTTAGCTGGTACTGATCGAACTTGTTCTTCTCTGACTCCGAGGTCGAGTAATTCTGGAGCTTGTTTTGCATCGAGCAAAATGTTTCTTTATGAGTTCTCTTCCAGTGGGGGCACGCTGAGTGCACCCAGTGGGTGTAGTCCCCGAGCCTCTGTCGGACTAGATGAGTCGGGCAGAGGGTTTAAGTCTCCTGGTAAACCTCCATGCAGTCGACACGGTAAATATCTTTTAGGATGAAATTGAGTGAACCAGATGCATCTTCAGACGCTTGACATGGTAAATAAGCTCAGCCTGGAGCTGAGTTAGTCGGACTAATCTTCATGCACTCGGCACGGAATAAATTCAGCCTGGAACTTTGTCAAGCAGGTGAATCTTCGTGCTCTCGGCACGGTGAATGAACTCGGCTTTGAAACTGCCGACTATAGAAAAAAGCTGGACACTCCAGGGAGTGGTCGTTCCAGTAGTACTTCTTATATTGACCATTAGATTTTGCGTGAAAGGGGTATTTGTCCGAGTGGACGTGCTTCCCAACTAATCTGGGTATGTTGACTGCAAGGAAAAACTCGGTGGCATTCGTATGTCTCCTAGAGGAGATAGACTAGTGGTCTGACATTGACATGCCATGAAACCCGAGTGGCGAGGCTAGTGTGTGGGCTGACTCTCCGGAGAGATGCCACTCATCATCCCGGGGGAACACCAGCGCATGCCATCTCCGAGTCCAAGTTTGTGAAACTGATGCCTTGGAGCCTAGGATAAGGGCCAAGTGTATCCGTAGAGGACCATCGTTTCACCCTTTTGCAGTCCTGAAGATGACTTCAAGAAATGACTTGGGCGATCGTCCGAGTGAACGGTACCTACCCTTATAAATTTTCAGCGGAACGAGCATGTATGGTCAGAAAGATACTCCTGATGTGATCAATGGGTTGATCGAATGGGCGTGACCCCTGAGGGCAGCATGGCCAATGGCTGAGCGTAGCCCTCGAGTGATGCTCGAAAGAGGTAAGCTTGCTACAGAGTGTGATATGAGGTTTGATCATATGAGTAACTTAGTCGTTCCCATGCTGGGGGTGTAGAGGTAAAGACATGTCCAACTAATGGTGACGCGCGAGGTGGCCGAGGGGCGATGATGTGCACAATCGAGTGACGACGCGCGGGGCGGCCGAGTGGTGATGAGGTGACCAACCGATGGCGATGCGCGGGGCGGCCGAGTGGTGATGAGGTGACCAACCGAGTGAGGACGCACGGAGCGGCCGAGTGGTGAAGATGTGCACAACCGAGTGGCGACGCACGGGGTGGCCGAGTGAGGATGCACGAGGTGGCCGAGTGAAAGACTACGTGTCCAGCCAAGTGGTGACGCGCGGGGCGGTCGTGTGGTGAAGGCATGCCCAACCAAGAGGCGACGCGCGGAGCGGCCAAGTGGTGAAGACGTGCACAACCGACTGGCGACGTGCGGGACGGCCGAGTGAGGATGCTCGAGGTGGCCGAGTGAAGGAATGCGTATCCAGCCAAGTGGTGATGCGCGGGGTGTTCGAGTGACGACGCGCGGCTTGGCCAGGTGACGACGCACGGGGCAGCCGAGTGAAAGATTGCGTGTCCAGCCAAGTGGCTGAAATTGTCTTCGAAGGAGTTAGCCAGATGCTTTCGAAGCTAATGTAGTGATGAGGTTGATGTAGTGTGGTTGCGACGCAACAAGACCGGCGTGACAACTGAGTTTGAGTAGGAATAAGGATGGCGCGCAGAGCGTCTTGAGTGATTATAAAACTTGTCAAAGTGGCGGATTGAATGCGCTTGTTGAAGTGAAGGATCTGACTGGTGATGAAGTACTCGACCACTCAGGAGAGTGTCATTCCAAATGAGATGCAGTCCCCGAGTGCGGCGTAGCCCCCGAGCGTACTACAAGCTACGACAATGGACATGTCGGAATACAAGAAATATAGTTTTGAATGGATGATTTGCAATTCATCGAGTCGGACTCAGGTAAAGATGAGGAGAAGTTTCCGAGTGATGTAGAGGAGTAAAGTGTGAAGTTTGATTATAAAAGGGACATATCTGTCTCATGCCTGACGAGGTCTATATTATTGATACGATGAAGAGGATTCCGCAGAGGGGTTGACCGGATGTGTTTGAAGTCAACAGAGCGACAAGGTCGGCGTTGTGGTGCGCTGGGACCGGTATGGTGACCAAGTCCGAGCAGCGATGAAGTTGGCGCATAGGGCCGTCGAGTGATCATGTAACTTGTGTAAAAAATGGCACAAGCCAACGGAATAATTTCTCGAGGAAATTTGATGTGTGCTGAAATGATTTGTGTGAATAACACCCATAGACACCCGCTGGGAGTGCAAGGGGGCTTGCTGGTTAACCAGCAAGAGTTTGAAAGAGCGAAGGATCCGTTCGAACTTGTCAAAGCGACGGATCCGATTGAACTCATTGGAATAATGGCTCAAATAAAACGGAAGTGTAGTGTTTCGACTAAGTTGCAGCCCCGGAGGACCGATGCAAACTCGAAATGAAGAACGACACATGGTGTTCGTGAATGATGTATGCGAAAAAATGGAAGTTGGACTCGGGAGTCACATAACCAGTACTAAGAAAGTATGTGAAAATAAGCAACCGAGCGTTGAGGTACACTTGGTGGCGTGGCCTCCGAGTGAACGTGATGTGTGAATTACGAGACACTCGGGAAGACGGAAATAACAGGATGTAAAATGACTTAGTTGTCTGAAGGAGCGTGAGTGGCCGAGTGGTGACGAGGCGATGGTGACAGTCGACCTTCGTCTCGGTGTCCTTGCGGATAGGGATGGAGCGCACATATACTTGTGATGCAGCTCCTTGAGTTAGAGGTTTGCTCTTGTCTCAGTCGGATTTTGGCTACTTAGGCGAGTCCTTGGACTGCAGCTAAGCCTTCGAGTGGGAGGCTTGCTCTCCACTCGGTAGGATTTCAAACACTTAGGCGAGTACTAGACTGCAGCTAAGCCCCCGAGTGGGAGGTTTGCTCTCCACTCGGTAGGATTTTTTCAAACTTAGGCGAGTACTGGACTGCAGCTAAGCCCCCGAGTGGGAGGTTTGCTCTCCACTCGGTAGGATTTTTTTTCAAACTTAGGCGAGTACTGGACTGCAGCTAAGCCCCTGAGTGGGAGGTTTGCTCTCCACTCGGTAGGATTTTTTCAAACTTAGGCGAGTACTGCACTGCAGCTAAGCCCCCGAGTGGGAGGTTTGCTCTCCACTCGGTAGGATTTTTTTTTCAAACTTAGGCGAGTACTGGACTGCAGCTAAGCCCCCGAGTGGGAGGTTTGCTCTCCACTCGGTAGGATTTTTTCAAACTTAGGCGAGTACTGGACTACAGCTAAGCCCCCGAGTGGGAGGTTTGCTCTCCACTCGGTAGGATTTTTTTTTCAAACTTAGGCGAGTACTGGACTGCAGCTAAGCCCCCGAGTGGGAGGTTTGCTCTCCACTCGGTAGGATTTCTTGAACTTAGGCAAAACAGATTCGCAGCTAAGTCACCCACTGGAGGATTTTGGTTACAAGTATAAGCAACAACAATTATTTCAGAAAAACTGTTAAAATCAGTGTGGTGATGAGGTGACCAACCGATGGCGACGCGCGGGGTGGCCGAGTGGTGATGAGGTAACCAACCGATGGCGACGCGCGGGGCGGCCGAGTGGTTATGAGGTGACCAACCGATGGCGACGCGCGGGGGCGGCCGAGTGGTTATGAGGTGACCAACCAATGACGACGCGCGGGGCGGCCGAGTGGTTATGAGATGACCAACCGATGGCGACGCGCGGGGCGGCCGAGTGGTTATGAGGTGACCAACCGCTGGTGATGCGCGGGGCGGCCGAGTGAAGTACAGGTGCGTGTTGTGGAGTGATGACGAGCGGGGCGTCCGAGCGATGGAGACGCGTCCCGCGGAGCGCCGACGAGCGGGGCATCCGAGTGACGTAGACGCGTCCCGCAAAGTGATGACGCGCGAAGCGTCCAGGTGATGTAGACACGTGCCGCGGAGTGACGATGCACGAGGCGTTTGGGTGAAGTAGAGGCGTCTGTCAGAGTGACGATGGACGGGGCGTCCGACTGAAGTAGACGAGTCCCGCGAAGTGACGATGCACGGGGCATACGAGTGAAATAGACGCGTGTCCCGCGGAGTGACGACGCACGGGTGGCCTGAGTGTCGAGGACACGTCCAACTGAGTGGCACCTTATGTGACGGTCGACTTGAGCATGTCGTCGTGGAGGCATCCGACCGAGTGGGAGCACACGAATGATCAAGTGCCTACACATTAGTCGCCTGAATGTGTCCAAGAAAGTGATGCATGCCCGAGTGTAGCATATGTTGAGTGTAGACTTGCATTTTTCCGAGCGTACCAGAGTACCCACTCGGAGTAGCGGACCGGGTGGGCCAGCTTGAAGTCGACGCAAGCTGCGTGTGCGCTGGAGGCTGGTGCAAGTGGCTGCGGAAAAAAATGAATCAACGCACCTTATTTGAATGGCTGATTAATGAGGCAGCTAATTAATCCGGCATTGAAGATTCCTTCCGTTTCCACATATTCCTGCATGCAGTTAATTGATGGAAGAAACAGCTCACGTCCTGACCATGTAGGAGCACGTAGAATCTGCATGTAAGAGGCATTTAATTAGCGCTAATTATGCCGGAAGTAAAACATGGAAGTTTCTGCATGTGATGCGGGTTGAAATTAGGAGAGTTGTGAAGGCAGCCCGGAGTCCGGAGAGCTCCGCTGCGGTGAAAACTGCCGGTCAGGCCGGAACTGACGGCAGTCGAGAGATGGCGATGAGGAGGATAAGCAGCTGGCTACAGTCTAGGCGCGGGAGTCGCAGGCCAGCACAGCCAAGGGCGAGGCCGGTGCGAGCGCTATGGTCGCGTTTCACTGCTCGAGGGGCCGGAGCCGTGCGCCGGTTGGAGTCGCACTTCAACGCCCCCGAAGCTGAGCCAAGTGCCGGCAGCCGGGCCTCGTCGCCCGATAGCTGGGTCAACCGCTGGTCGTCGTCCTCCGCCAGCCGAGGAGCCAGGCCAAGCATTAGCGGCTGTGCGTGTATGGGCGCTCGGCGACGACATTCGCAGATGAGGCCAAGGATGACGGCGGACAGCAGCGCTTCATCGTCCGGGAGCCGAGCCACCAATCGGTATAAAGGGAGGTATCCTTTTGTATGAGCTCGTGTGCATACAGAAAAAGAACAAACCATAGTTAGATCATTGTAATGTTTGATTGTAAAGAGAACAAGTTGATATGAGCAACTCCCTGATCCTTTTGTATGATGAGGAGTATTTCGTGTGATGGCCGGGACTCCAATAGTCAAAATTGGTAGCGGTGGTTGTTTGATCTCGGGAGATCATCCCAAGAAAACTTGGGTCGCCCCGCGGAAATTAGTCTATTGCCGGCGATTGAAGAATAAAACCATCTGCATCATGGCTCGACAGACGCCATGCCCCAAGGTGGGCGCCAGCTGTCGTGGGAACGATTCCGACAATAAGAGAGGGGTAGGATAAAGGAGCATGATCTATCGAGATGCATATGGGTGACACGGTGGTTTTAGCGAGTTCGGGCCTCTCACGGTGGAGATAACAACCCTACGTCTCGTGCTCCGGAGAGGCTTTGTTTTATCTGTCTATGTATCCGGAGATTACATGGTGTATTTGAGAGAGAGAGAGAGAGCGGATCTCCATGCCTGAGCTATGTCCTGAGACTAATGGTGAGAAAGAGCGAGAGAGGTGGAAGAAGACCCCCTTAGTCTAGCGGTGGGGGGTGGCTTATATAGAGTGCGCCACCCCCTCACCTCCTATGTTACAAAGTGGGGGCTTTAATGCCATAACTCAACCTACTACTAAGATGATGCTTCGCATGTCTTGTCGACTGCTGGTCTGCGCATATCCGAGTGAGTTACACGGCCGAGTGGAATGAGTTCGTTGAGTGGAGTGACGTGCTCCGTGTGGTTGATGCCGTCCGAGTGACTTTCAAGTTGCGGTACATCTAGATGGCAATCTGGCCCAGGGGCCCAGTACAAAGTGTACGGTGCCCATGGGTAGGGTCTTTAGGTCAGGCCTGTTACCCTACCCCCAATACATGTCCTCGTCAGCAGGCCCGATTGATATGCTTGAAATCAATGCACATGCGAAGTGACTTGTCCTTCTTGGGGACCATTGGCGAGCCACTCGGAGTGGTAAATTTCTCGGATGAACTCCACTGCTAAGAGCCGAGCCACCTCCTCGCCAATGGCCTTCCTCTTATGGACGGCGGACCGTCGAAGATGTTCTTTCACAGGTTCAAATTTTGGGTCGACTCGTAGACGGTGCTCAGCCAGCCCCCTGGGAACTCCAGGCATGTCAGCAGGCTTCCATGTGAAGATGTCCCAGTTCTCACGGAGGAACTGGATGAGCGCTTCTTCCTATTTGGAGTCGACCGTCGTTGAGATGTTAGTCGGAGCAGCGTTTGGATCGGTCAGGTGAATGTGATCTGGCTTCGTTTCACCGGACGACTGAAAAGCTAATTCTGAAGCAGGCTTCTTAGCTCGTAGCAACTCACTCGGATCTGCCGTCTTCTGATACTCTTGCAGCTCGACCACCGCCATCTGAGCGTCAGCAATCTTTGAGCCTTTCTGAAAGCACTCTTCTGCTTTCTTCCGATTGCCTGTAACAGTGATCACACCTTTGGGACCAGGCATGTTCAATTTGAGATACACATAACATGGTCGAGCCATGAAGCGTGCATAAGCTGGCCTGCCCAAAATAGTGTGATAAGCACTTTGGAAATCCACAACTTCGAATATCAACTTTTCCTTGCGGTAATTCTTGGAATCACCGAAAACCACATCAAGAGCAATTTGGCCGAGTGACTCGGCTTTCTTCCCAGGAATGACTCCATGGAAACTCATGTTACTGGTGGTGAGCCTGGACATCGGAATGCCCATCCCTTTCAATGTTTCTGCATGCAGTATGTTCAAACCGCTGCCTCCATCCATCAGGACTTTGGTCAGTCGAGTGCCTTCGACAACTAGGTCGACCACCAGAGCTTGCCTCCCGGGGGTGGCAATGTGCGTAGGGTGATCAGACTGGTTGAATGTGATGGCAGTCTGGGACCACTTCAGATAATTGAGTGTTGCCGGAGCAACCATATTTACCTCACGGTTAATAACCTTCAGTCGACTTTTGCTCTCAACATCAGCAAAAATCATGAGGGTGGAATTGACCTGGGGGTACCCATCGTCACTATCTTCCTTGTCCTCAACTTTGTCCGACTCCTTTTCCTTATCTTTGGACTGCTTGCCCTGAAACTGCTGGATCAGAAGCCGACACTGTCAAGTGGTATGCTTTGGGTAAATGAGTTTACCCTCTTCATCTTTCTTGGTGTGGATGTGACACGGTAGATCCAAAACATCATTTCCATCTTGGTCTTTTACTTTCTTGGGGTTCCAAGGTCCTTTGGGTTTTCCCTTAAATTTTCCCTGGGTTACGGCCAGGGCCTCCCCAGGAGCGGCTGGCTCGGCTTTCCGCTTCTGTTTCCGACTGGAATTTCCTCCGGTTTCCTGGGCGACTGCTTTATGCTTGCCACTCCGGAGTCGATCCTCATCTTCACCATTAGCGTATTTGGTGGCAATCTCCATCATCCTATTTAGAGACATCTCTCCGGTTCGACCGAACTTCAGATTCATCTGTACTTAACGCCTTCTTTAAAGGCACAAACTGCTTGATGATCTGGTACATTTTCAACTGTGTGATGCAATGTGATCCACCTCTGGATGTAATCCCTCCGAGTTTCATTCGGTTTCTGCATGCAAGACCGCAATTCCGTAAGGCCTGCAGGTCGCTTGCATGTTCCTTCAAATGTGGTGACAAACACTCGGGAGAGATCCTCCCAAGTGTAAATGCTGTTGGGTGCTAACTGATTCAGCCACGCTCTAGCCGAGCCTTCTAACATGAGAGGTAGGTGCTTCATGGCTACCTCATCGTTCCCACCGCCAATCTGGACAGCCACTCGGTAATCTTCGAGCCAAGTATTGGGTTTGGACTCACCGGTGAACTTACTAACTCCAGTCGCCAACCTGAAGTTGGAAGGAATTACAGCGGCTCTGATGGCTCGACTAAAACACTCCGGCCCTGAAACATGTACTCTGCTACTGGTAGGCACATCTCTGTCGTGGCCTTCTCAGTGAGCTCTATTCCTGTCGACCAAACCATGAACGAGAATGGATCTCGCATCAAAGCCTGGTTCCCTGGGGTCGACTGGAATTCTCCGCCGAACACTATGAGGGCGTCTGTCCACCTGTTGTCGAGGCACATATGATCCACTCCTCGGGGGAGGGGTTGGCACTTGACGTCGATCATCACGATCGAATCGGTGATCATACTGCTCATTCCTTTTGTATTGATCACGCCAGTCTCCACGTCCCTCACGCGTCGGAGGCCATCTTGGGCTATGAGCCGACAGGACTATATCCGCTACAACGGATTGACTGTGGATCCTGTTCCGCGATTGAGAAACAGCAGAATTCTGGTCTCCCGCTGCCCGGAGCAACGCTCTGATTTGCAACAAGCCTCTGCCAGCCTCTGACTAGGAGGGCTGAATCGACTCTGCTATACGGGCCGCAGGAGCCAAATTCTGAATCGGAGTACGATATACCTGCGGGGGCGGAAAGAGTTGACGTCGACTGGATTCTGGAGCCCATTGACGCGCTCGCCCGTCAAGTATTCGCTGGAGATTCTCCAGTCAAGTGCGCTCGGCCAAGTTAGCCAAGCACGCGTCCTCCAAGGCTCGGGCCTCGGGGGTTTCTCCAACGATAGGAGTGTGGAGTGCATCCATGTTCCGGCGGCAAAGTTCCTCCCGCTGCAACGACGTGAGAGGCTCGGGGAGATACTCCTCGTGAGGACGCGACGGGTCACCCCCATCCGCGCCTCCGTCAGCGCGGGGGAAATCGGGAGGACTGTGTGGCCCATCGATCACCAGAACCTCTGCAGCTGGGTCACTGCTGTCGCATTCGGATGCGGTCTCTGCGGAGCCAGTCGACAAGTCGAACAGGCCATAGAAGGATTCGTCGGGCTCGATTGCCGCGACTTGTGGGGTGGCCGACTGGCGGGCCACCGCATGCCTCACCCACCTCTGAAGCCTCGACCGACCGGAGCGCTTGCGCCGGCGAGAAACAGGGCGGGGAGATGCCACGGGAGCCGACCGATACTGGGTCGACGGCTGCCACAGGAGGACACCACGGACGCATGCGCGAAAGTGCGTCGCCCCGCGGACGGGGAGCGCGTCAACGTCGAGTGGAGCCTCCTGAATCCAAGTGGAGTCGTCGGTGATGAACGTGAGCACGCCGAGACAGATCTCGCGGCCCTCCACCAAAGCTCCGCCCGAAACCATGATCAAGGAGATCGGAAAAAATCGCAACTTCTCAAACTAGGCGCTAAGACTCCTAGCCCCAAGGTGGGCGCCAACTGTCGTGGTTCTAACTCTGACAGTGATGTAGGGGGGTATGTGTGGAGAGGCTAGATCTTAGTTATGGAGGAGTTGTAAGCACACGAGGATTACGAGTTCAGGCCCTTCTCGGAGGAATTAACAGCCCTACGTCTCGGTGCCCGGAGGCGGTCGACTGAATTATGTGTGTATGAATAACAAGGGTGCCAACCCTTGATACTGAGGAGGGGGGTGGCTTATATAGAGTTCGCCAGGCCCCTCCAGCCCTTAGTAATGCAAGGGTTTAAGGTACATTAAGACTGGGGGTTACTGGTAACGCCCCTAATAAAGTGCTATGATGACCATAAAAGGTACTTAATGACCGACCGTTTGCGTGCAGGGTGACTTTAGATCTCCTGGCAGTCGAGTGGTTGGAATTTGGTCGAGTGATTGCTTCATGGTCGAGTATCTTGAATCTGTCGAGTGGGATACCTCCAAGTCGATCCCTGATCCGAATCTGTCGAGTATCTTGAATTTGTCCTTGGGTAGGGTACTTAGGACAGGTCCATGCCCCTATCCTAGGTACATAGCTTCATCAGGTACACCTTCTATCCCAGATCCGAAGGCAAGATATTCGCTGCTAAGAATGGATCCTTTCTAGAGAAGGAGTTTCTATCGAAAGAAGTGAGTGGGAGGAAAGTAGAACTTGACGAGGTAATTGTACCTTCTCCCTTATTGGAAAGTAGTTCATCACTGAAATCAATTCCAGTGATTCCTACACCAGTAAGTGAGGAAACTAATGATCACGATTGATACGTCTCCAACGTATCTATAATTTTTTATTGTTCCATGCTATTATATTATCTGTTTTGGATGTTTAATGGGCTTTACTATGCACTTTTATATTATTTTTGGGACTAACCTATTAACCGAAAGCCCAGTGCAAATTGCTGTTTTTTTGCCTATTTCAGTGTTCCGCAGAAAAGGAATATCAACCGGAATCCAAAGAGAATGAAACCTTCGTGAGGATTTTTTTGGAAGAAACTTGATCCAGGAGACTTGGAGTGGACGTCAAGAAAGAAGCGAGGAGGCCACGAGGCAGGAGGGCGCGCCCAGGGGGTGGGCGCGCCCCCCACCCTTGTGGGCCCCTCGCAGCTCCACCGACCTACTTCTTCCTCCTATATATACTCTTATACCCTGAAACCTTCGGGGAGCACCACGAAACCCTAATTCCACCGCCGCAACCTTCTGTACCCATGAGATCCCATCTTGGGGCCTTTTCCGGTGCTCCGTCGGAGGGGGAATCAATCACGGAGGGCTTCTATATCAACACGATAGCCTCTCGGATGATGTGTGAGTAGTTTACCACAGTCCTTCGGGTCCATAGTTATTAGCTAGATGGCTTCTTCTCTTTCTTTGGATCTCAATACAAAGTTCTCCTCGATTCTCTTGGAGATCTATTCGATGTAATTCTTTTTGCGGTGTGTTTGTCGAGATCCGATGAATTGTGGGTTTATGATCAAGTTTATCTATGAACAATATTTCATTCTTCTCTGAATTCTTATATGCATGATTTTTTATCTTTGCAAGTCTCTTTGAATTATCAGTTTGGTTTGGCCTACTAGATTGATCTTTCTTGCAATGGGAGAAGCGCTTATCTTTGGGTTCAATCTTGCGGTGCTCGATCCCAGTGACCGAAAGGGAAACGACATGTATTGTATGATTGCCATCGAGGATAAAAAGATGGGGTTTATATCATATTGCTTGAGTTTATCCCTCTACATCATGGCATCTTGCCTAATGTGTTACTCTCTTCTTATGAACTTAATACTGTAGATGCATGCTGGATAGTGGTCGATGTGTGGAGTAATAGTAGTAGATGCAGAATCGTTTTGGTCTACTTGTCATGGACGTGATGCCTATATACATGATTATTCCTGGATATTCTCATAACTATGCGCTTTTCTATCAATTGTTGGACAGTAATTTGTTCACCCACCGTAGAATATGCTATCTTGAGAGAAGCCACTAGTGAAACCTATGGCCCCCGGGTCTATTCTCCAATATATTATTTTCCTATCAACTTGCCAATTTCCGTCATTGTTTATTTTGCAATCTTTACTTTTCAATCTATATAACAAAAATACCAAAAATATTTATCTTATTATCTTTATCAGCTCTCACTTTTGCAAGTGGCCGTGAAGGGATTGACAACCCCTTTATCGCGTTGGTCGCAAGGTTCTTGATTGTTTGTGCAGGTACAAGGGACTTGCGTGTAGTCTCCTACTGGATTGATACCTTGGTTCTCAAAAACTGAGGGAAATACTTACGCTACTTTGTTGCATCACCCTTTCCTCTTCAAGGGAAAACCAACGCATGCTCAAGAGGTAGCAAGAAGGATTTCTGGCGCCGTTGCCGGGGAGATCTACGCACAAGTCAAGACATACCTAGTAATCATCACAAACTTTTATCCCTCACATTACATTATTTGCCATTTGCCTCTCGTTTTCCTCTCCCCCACTTCACTTTTGCCATTTATGCGCCCCTCTTCCGTTCAATCTTTTGTTTGCTTGTGTTACCATGTACCTTCTTTTTGCTTGCATCTTCGCTCGCTAAATGTTTATGGATCCTCATCCACTTGCTAATCTCTTTAAGAGATCCAATTATGATGAACCTATTGCTAGTGAGTTGAGTGCACTAGATTATCTTTATGAGGTTTTTCTTGAAATTCGTGAATCTGAAAAATGTGATGAATTACTTTATGAAGCGATTCACGATAGATCTTTGAATAAAAAGCATGATTGCAATGATTTTATTATAAATTCTATTGATGTAAATTGTGCTAATAATATGCAAAACCCTAAGCTTGGGGATGCTAATTTTGCTATGTCTGCTACTTGTTGCAATGATCATGATTGGGGTGATTCTTCTTATGATCTTGAATTTTTTGATAAAAGTGGGTTTGGAGAGGTCGTGACTTTAGTTAAAGATATTCCCACTAGTTTGGAAGAGTGTCAACTTTGCATGCATGTGGATCATGAAAAAAATATTTTATGCGATAGCTATATTTTTGAATTTGAATATGATACCACATGTAATTATTATAAGAGAGGAAAATATGGTTGTAGAAATTTTTATATCACTAAATTACTTCTCGTCTTGTTGAGATTGCTATTGTTTCTTTCTCCTTCCTTGCATATGATAGTTTTTGCTTGTCTTGATAATTTGTTTGCTTATATAATTCCTATGAATAGGAAGTATGTTAGAATTAGATGTGGTTTTCATATGCTTCATGATGCTCCCTTCGTGTTTCAATTGCTATCTTTCATGTGAGCATCATTAAAATTATGCCTAGCTAGGGATGTTAAACGATAGCGCTTGTTGGGAGGCAACCCAATTTTATTTTTGTTTCTTAATTTTTGTTCCTGTTTAGTAATAAATAAATCATCTATCCTCTGTTATGATTGTGTTTTTTATGTTTTAATTAGTGTTTGCGCCAAGTAAAGCCTTTAGGATCTTCTTGGATGATAGTTGTTTGATTTTGCTGAAAAAACAGAAAGTATGAGCTCACGAAAATAATTTTCGTTTTTAACCAGATAGCGATAAAATACCAATTCCAACTGAAGTAGATCAATATACAAATTATTTAGGTCGTCCTAATTTGGTAGGATTTTTGGAGTTACAGATGTATTTTAAACCTACAGATTACTTCATACTGTTATGTTTTTGACAGTTTCTGTTTTTCGTGTGTTATTTGCTTATTTTGATGAATCTATGGCTAGTATCGGGGGGTATGAACCGTAGAGAAGTTGCAATACAGTAGTTTTAACACCAATATAAATAAATAATGAGTTCATTACAGTACCTTAAAGTGGTGGTTTGTTTTCTCATACTAACGGAGCTCATGAGATTTTCTGTTGAGTTTTATGTTGTGAAGTTTTCAAGTTTTGGGTAAAGATTTAATGGATTTGGAATAAGGAGTGGCAAGAGCCTAATCTTGGGGATGCCCATGGCACCCCAAGGTAAAATTCAAGGACAACCAAACGCCTAAGCTTGGGTATGCCCCGAAAGACATCCCCTCTTTCGTCTTCGTCCATCGGTAACTTTACTTGAGGCTATATTTTTATTAATCACATGATATTTGTTTTGCTTGGAGCGTCTTGTATGATTTGAGTCTTTGCTTATTAGATTACCACAATCATCCTTGCTGTACACACCTTTTGGAGAGACACACATGAACCGGAATTTATTAGAATACTCTATGTGTTTCACTTGTATCTTTTGAGCTAGATAATTTTGCTCTAGTTCTTCACTTATATCTTTTTAGAGCACGGTGGTGGTTTGATTTTATATAAATTATTGATCTTCATGATTCACTTATATCATTTTGAGAGTCTTTTAGAACAGCATGGTAATTGGCTTTGGCTATCAAATTAGTCCTAATATGATAGGCATCCAATATGGGTATAATAAAAACTTTCATAAAAGTGCATTGAATACTATGAGAAGTTTGGTACTTGATGATTGTTTTGAGATATGAAGCTGGTAATATTAGAGTCATGCTAGTTGAGTAGTTTTGAATTTGAGAAATACTTGTGTTGAAGTTTGCAAGTCTCATAGCATGCACGTATGGTGGCCGTTGTGTGACAAATTTGAAACATGAGGTGTTGTTTGATTGTCATCCTTATGAGTGGCGGTCGGGGACGAGCGATGGTCTTTTCCTACCAATCTATCCCCCTAGGAGCATGCACATAATTTTTGGTTTTTGATGACTTGTAGATTTTTGCAATAAGTATGTGAGTTCTTTATGACTAATGTTGTGTCCATGGATTATATGCACTCTCACCTTTCCATCATTGCTAGCCTCTTCGGTACCGTGCATTGCCCTTTCTCACCTTGAGAGTTGGTTCAAACTTCACTGGTGCATCCAACCCCGTGATATGATATGCTCTATCACGCATAAACCTCTTTATATCTTCCTCAAAACAGCCACCATACCTACCTATTGTGGCATTTCCATAGCCATTCTGAGATATATTGCGATGCAACTTTCCACTGTTTCATTTATTATGACACGCTTCATCATTGTCATACTGCCTAGCATGATCATGTAGTGGACATCGTATTTGTGGCAAAGCCACCATGCATAATTTATCATACATGTCACTCTTGATTCATTGCCCATCCTTGTACACCGCCGGAGGCACTCATATAGTCATATTTTGTTCTAGTATCGAGTTGTAATCATTGAGTTGTAAATAAATAGAAGTGTGATGATCACTATTAATAGAGCATTTTCCCAAAAAAATAAACAAAATAAATAAAAGGGACAATGCTACTATCCTTTTTTCCACACTTGTGCTTCAAATTAGCACCATGATCCTTATGATAGAGAGTCTCTTATTTTGTCACTTTCATATACTAGTGAAATTTTTTCATTATAGAACTTGGCTTGTATATTTCAACAATGGGCTTCCTCAAATGCCCTAGGTCTTCGTGAGCAAGCAAGTGGGATGCACACCCACTTAGTTTCTTTTGTTGAGCTTTCATACATTTATAGCTCTAGTGCATCTGTTGCATGGCAATCCCTACTCCTTGCATTGACATCAATTGATGGGCATCTCCCTAGCCCGTTGATCAGCCGCGTAAATGTGAGACTTTATCTTTTTTGTCTTCTCCACACAACCCCCATCATTATATTCTATTCCACCCATAGTGCTATGTCCATGGTCTCGTGGTTCTAAGACTGACAGTAGAATGGGGGGGTAGGTATGAGGAGGCAAGATCCTAGCTATGGAGTAGTTGTACACACGAGTTTTACGAGTTCAGGCCCTTCTCGGAAGAAGTAATAGACCTACGTCTCGGTGCCCTGAGGTGGTCGACTGGATTATATGTGTGTGTGTTTACAAAAGATGTGTACCCTTGTGCCTGTGGAGGGGTTTGGCTTATATAGAGTGCGCCAAGACCCCAGTCGGCCCACGTTACAAATTGTTTAAGGTACATTAAAGGGGAGACGTTATTGGTAACGCTAGTAAATAAAGAGACATAATGACCATTAAAGCTATGAGGTGATGTCCGACCGTTGTGGTCTGCAGTGACCTTAGACCTTCTAGTGGTGGAGTGACAGTCCCTGCGGTCGAGTGACTTCAAGTCTTCCGAGTGGAAGTCCTCATGGTCGAGTGGATGATGACTCCTCTTCAAATGCTTCTGGTTTTAAGGTGACGTCCTAGGGGAGGGTGTCTAGGTCAGGCATATGACCCTACCCTATGTACATATCTTCATCATTAGCCCCTGAATGGTTCAGGGTTCAAGTGGAGGAGTTGATAACCTCTCCGATTCAGCTTTTGCGCTTCGGAAATGTCTTGTCTAGAGGTCGAATGAACATCCATGATGACTTCAACTGCTTGTTTAGTCGCCTTGATCCATTCTTGGTTTTGTCGAGTGAACTTTCATTGTTAAGCTTCGAGTGTTGATATGGGAAAAATCCTCCATCTGACGGGTTGTTCTGCTGCCTGCAGATTTCGCGGGATTTGAATTTTGGGAAGAGCGCCAGGTGGAGGAGGCCGCAGTAATCGGGATGGATTAGGCACGCCGCCTCGATCACCATGCCACCTTTTTCGCCACGTATCGCGTGCGCGACTATTGTGGGATTTGATCGGATCGCCTAGGCCCACGAGTCAGCCACTCGGAAATGACTTCATATAAGGCGTCGGACGGGGGTTTTTGCCCAGTGCGTTCCCATTCTTCCCCTTCCTCCTCTGTTTTCTCCACCGCAACTGCCTCCGTTCTCGGCGTTGTCGCTCCGTTCGAACTCGATCCGCTGCCATGGGGAAGGAGAAGACGGTGGCGTTGGAGCATGCGAAGAAGGCGATGGCGAAGGCGAAGGGGAAGAAGTCCAGCCGGGGTGGATCTTCTTTGAGGGTCGGTGCTACCTCTTGAGCACTACGTTGGTTTTCCCCGAAGAGGAAGGGATGATGCAACAAAGTAGCGTAAGTATTTCCCTCAGTTTTTGAGAACCAAGGCATCAATCCAGTAGGAGGCTACTGGCGAGTCCTGTCGGCGTTCTGGGAACGGGGGTCCCCAGACTTGCCTGCCTGCGGCCTGCGGCGTGGCTCAAAAGGGGGGCCCAGCGCGGCCCATCTTCACCAACACAAACCCAAGACCCTCACGAGGGGCCAAGCCTCGCGGGGCGGACGACGCGGAGCTTCCTCAGGCATGGCCTCGTCAGGCTGGCTCACGAGGAGGCGGAGAGACCAAGGCGGGGTACCTCATGAGGTGCCCGTGACGCAAGCCATGACGACCAAGGGCGCCAGGCGGGTGCCAGCCCGCGCAGTGTCCTCCTTTCCTCTTTGGTGCAAAGGGGGCAAGCACAGCCGCGGAGTACCAAGGCATCAGGCAAAGGTTGCCATTTCGGTGCAACGAGACCAAGACCAGGAGGACTACGAGACGGAGGTCATCGTGGAGCCCAAGACGGCGTCATCACCAGAGCTTTGTGCAGGCGAAGACTACTTTTGTCAGGATAGCTGATACTAGCTATCCCCCTTCAAATTAGCCTGCCATTGTTGGCTCCCTTCCGGCTCGATATTTGGGAAGAGGACCAGGGCTTCTATAAATAGGATCAGACACCCGCAAGAGGGGGCAGCTGAGAAGGAGGAGGCTCTTTAGAGAGGGGTTCCGATCAGAGAGAGAGAGAGAAGGGTGACTGAACTCCTCCCAGCAGTTCATCCCCCCCAGCAAAGAACAGACCCTCGCGAGGCTGTTCTTCCTTGTATTGTTCATCATCATCAGCCCAAGAGGCAATCCACCACACCACACACTGGAGTAGGGTATTACACCACAACGGTGGCCCGAACCAGTATAAACCCTGTGTCTCTTGTGTTGTTCTTTCCATAGCTTAGACCTTAACGAGGCGGAGGGGTGCAGGTAGGTAGGGGGCGAAATCTCCGCGTGCACCCCAGTGTTCGAACCTCAAGGGTCTGCCGGAACCCGAAATCCGACATTTGCGCGCTAGGTAGGGGTGCGCCGGGATCCGTCTTCCACCACCCCGTTCTCCTCCGACCATCATGCCCATGTCTGACGCTCGTCGGGCCCGCGCCGAGCGCCGGGCTGCACTCGCTTCCCGCGTCGCCCAGACGGCCCCTGTCGGCAGGCGTCCTCGCCGTTCCCCGTCACCTGCCGTCAACGCCGCCACCGGCCCGGCGGGGACGAGCAGCAAGCATCGTCCCAGCATCTGTCAGTGCGGCAAGACGGCCGCACCGCAACTCCCTCGCTCACCCCAGTTGGTTCTTCGTCCCGCGCGCTCCGCGTGCCCATGGAGGCTCAAGCTGCACTCATCGCAGCAAACGAGCTCCTGCGCTACTGTCCCATCGACGACGTCTATGAAGAATGGCTCGACCGCGTCGCCGAGCTCGTCCGCGCCGCAAGGGGCTCTCCTGCGTTGTCCGTTCCGCTGCACCGCACCCCGCCCCACGCGGGCGATGAAACCCCGGCGGCGCCCCGGCCGCCTCCTCCTCAGGAAGGTGCCATGGCTCCAAGGCGCGTGGCCCCTGGGTGGAACCCGCTCCGTCAGGTGCCAGCGCGGCAAGAGCAGAGCTGTCAAGAAGTCCCTCGCCTGCAAGAAGCTGCCCGGGCGCTCCCTGCTCCAGCACGTCGCGACCATGCTCCTGCTCCCGCGCGTCAAGACCCCGCGCTGCTCCCAGCTGCAGCGTGTGGGGACATGCAAGACCAAGCTCCCCGTCATCCAAGGCCTCCCGTGGCCACAGCAGGCTGCCGCGCCTTCACCGCCGAGCTACGCAGTGTCGCGTGGCCCGGCAAGTTCAAGCCAGACTTGCCTCCTCGCTATGACGGTACGGCTGACCCTGCGGAGTTCCTCCAGCTCTACGAGTTGGGCATTGAAGCTACCAACGGAGACGAGAAGGTCATGGCGAACTGGTTCCCCATGGCGCTCAAGGACGGGGCCTGCACCTGGCTCCTGAACCTGGCTCCAGGCACAATCTCCTCCTGGGACGAGTTGTGCACCCGCTTCATCGCCAACTTCCAAGGCACTGGCGACCGGCCACCCGCCGTGAGTGACATGCGCCGCATCAAGAAATAGCCCGGGGAGACCCTCTAGAAGTACATCCAGCGCTTCAACAACACACGCCTCAAGATTCCCAAGGTGACTGAGGAGGCCATCATCTCGGCCTTCTCCGACGGCGTGCGCGACGTCAAGATGAAGGAGGAGCTGGCGATGCATGAAGACCTGTGCACTTCCTTGGAGCTGTTCAACCTGGCAACCAAGTGCGCCAGGGCCGAGGAAGGGCGTCTCTCCCTCCTCGAGCTGCCTGTCGCAGACCCAAAAGAGAAGAAGCCCAAGGTCAAGGATGTGAAGCGCAAGGGGGCTGCCGTGCTCGCGGCAGAACCAGACACCAAGCGGGGCAGAGATCAGCCCGCACCTTCCAAGGGCAGCCAGTACTGTGTGTACGACGACCTCCACAGCCACAACACCAACAAATGTCAAGAGCTCCGAGCCGTGCGAGAAGGAAGGATCGGCCGTCGCCCTGACCGCGGTGACCGGGGCTACGGTCGAGGAGGAGTTAGGAACGTAGGATGCTAGGAAGACCGTGGCCCGCGCCAAGGGTGGCGCGATCAACCTTGCGAGGATCGCTGGCAAGACCTGCCTCGCGAGGGAGTCTGGAGGGATCAGCCTCGCGAGGATCGCCCGCAAGGCAACGCAGGCCTCCCACTGCTGCCGCCGCAGCCAAGGAGAAATGAGGACCGCCACCAGGATGAGGGGGCTGGGGGCTTCCAGGAGCCACGCGCGATCACCTGCATCCTGGGCGGGGCACAAGCCCCAGCCTCTCAGCGCATCTTCAAGCAGTTCGCCCGTGAAGTGAACGCAGTCCTCCCCAGGCTCGAAGCCACGCGCCCTCTCAGGTGGTCGGTGTGCGCCATCACGTTTAGCTCAACATATTAGCTCAAGTGTGCGGCTACAGCCGGAGTCCTCCCGATGCTTTGTTCCCCAATCGTCAGCAATGTGGTAGTCACCAAGATCCTCATCAATGGCGGGCCAGGGCTCAACATCCTGTCCGTGGAGACATTCAACAACCTCCAAGTGCCCTACAGCCAGCTTCAGCCAACCAAGCCTTTCTCCGGTATCACCGACGGCTCCACGGTCCTGATTGGGCAGGTCCGCCTCCCTGTCACCTTCGGGGCACGCGACAACTACTGCACCGAGCTCATCGACTTTGACGTCGCTCACATTCGCCTACTGTACAACGCCATCCTTGGGTACCCAGCGCTGGCCAAGTTCATGGCCATAACTCACCACGGCTACAACGTCCTCAAGATGCCAGGAAGCGGCGGAGTCATCACGGTGCCCTGTGAAGAGAAGGGCGCAGTGTGTTCCCTGGAACGAGCCTTTCAGGCCGCCTCACTGGAAGACCCGGATCACGGAAGCAGGAGGCCTCCCGAGACCGCCCCTAAGAAGAAGAAGACATCGGCCGGCCCGACCACTCAGGAGGCAGGCCCCTCTGGGCCCGCGCCTGCCCAGGGGGAACCTCCTTCCATCGCATAGGAAAGCGCGCCCTGCGCCCTCCTCAGGCAGGGCTCGGGGGCTCTCCCCTGGAGGGCCACCGACCCAGCTAGGGTCACGAGGGAGGCGCTTGGGCACCACATGGAGGCGTGTTTCGAAGCACATTTCCCTCAAGAAGGAGCAATGCATGGAGATCCAGACCCTCGGGAGTTCGTCAGCAAGGACATTCAGGAGCTACAGGAGTCAAGAGTCATGAAAGGCGGCCGCTGCCTACCAGCAGTGGCTCCCCATCTAGGCGAGGATGGTGGGCTGTGCGTCTGCATCGACATACCAGGGCTCAACCGAGTCGCCACTCTAGAGCACCTCTGGCCCTCGCGAGTGGGGCGCTGCGGAGCCCACCCCACAGGTACGTTCGCATGCCTTACAGCTTGCCGAACGCGGCTGACACGTACTAGCGCCTCATGAGGGGCATCACGGAGGCACGAGAGGTAGGGATGGAGATGGCCCGCGAGAAGCCGCCAGCGCCTGTGGAGCCTCCCGAGGCCCCAGGGCCTGGGGGCTCATGAGGATCGGCTCCCGCAGCCCACCGAGTCTGCTACACCAACGCTCCTTCGTCCTCAACATCATCAGGTGACATCTTTCGAGTTTCATTTCCAGCTGGGAGCGCCCCCGCAGGGCTGCATTAATCCCAGGCCGCGTGGGTCAGTCCCTGCGGCGTGTATCCCTTTTTAATTTTATGTTGTTAGCTTACCTTGTTGGGGGCGCCCCTCGGGCTGCATGCCCCCCCAAGTCGCTCGGGCCTCACCCAGTGATGTCCGCCTTCCCAGCATCTATTTGAACGAATCCACTCCTTCGCGGCTAATGTGTTTTACGTAGTTGCCTGCTCAGTTGACGCCAACTAACGGAGTTGCTCCCAAACGGCACGACGCTTGCGCATGGGTCCGTCCCTGCGATGCTGACAAACCTGGATGGCTGAGCTTTGGCCGCGGCAGCCCCGCATAGCGTCACCTCGTGAAGCCTTCAGTGCCTCACTACCCCTCGGAAGCAACCAACGGCTGACTATGAATTGTCATGGCAACCCCTTGTTTTTTCTATGATGGACCTGCAGGACATCCTGAAGGAGCTGCGTCAGGCGAGGCCCTTGCGGTGTCTCCTTCACTCTCGTCCGCGCGAATCGCTTGCACGTTAAAGGGGGGGTGCCTGAGCATCGCGACAAAGGGCTCCTACTGGCTCTCCAGCCCTCACCCTCTGGCGTTGACCACGGCATCGCGACCTGGCATACCAGCGACGGCTGAGACTCGCTCGAGGGCCGGGACCCGAGGACGTAGAGCAGAAAGGGGAGCAAAGGCGAGAGGGGAGAGACACACGAGGACCTCACCGAGCAACCTCGCGCCTGCCGATGCACGGACCCGGTGACACACCAGAGAGCGGCCCCTGATTCTCGAGATAAGTCATCACCCGGAAGCGCCAGCTACCGTGGCACCATCCCCGCACCTAATACTATCCCGTGTTAGCAACACCGCTCTCCTTTCTCACCAAACGACGGCTGCTTGGGCGCCAAAGGGGACCTCCTGAGCATCGCGACTCAGGGGCTCTTACCGGACTCCGGGTCGCTCACCTCCTGGCCTTGACCATGGCATTGCGACCTGGCATACCAGCGACGGCTGAAGCCGCCTTGGGACTAGGACCTGTCGGCGAAGAGCACCAAGCCCTCGTGAGGTTCAAAAGGGAGGACTGAGCTAAGACGGAATGAGCAACTCACACAATTCTACGACAAGGGTTATATTAACAAAACAGGATCACAGGCACCTTACAAGCCCCCACGGGACGCGTTTTTGATTCCTCACAGGGAACAAATCCTAAAGGGACACAAACTATGCGCGTCCCTGCAAAAGACGCCATCATCAATAGTGGGCCGTCAAGCACCAACGCCAACCCCATCCAGATCAGAGTCGGCTGCGGCCTGACGAGCCCGCCCTGCTCCAAGAGCGGCGTCGGCACGGGGGCTCGTAGCTGTCGTTGCTCGTCTCCAGAGTCGCGAAGAGCGCACCGGAGTCGCTGGAACCTCCGACGCCTCCACCGCCTGAGGAGCCGCCAAGGGAGCGGTTGGCGGGCCCAGTCCTCGTCGCAGTAGGGCCCCGGCCACCTCTACCGGGGCAGCACTCCAGCCAGTGCCCGCTCGCATCGAAGACCTTGAAGAGCATCACCGAAGCACCGTCGTAATCCAAGTGGACCGCGAAGACGGCCCTTATCCTGGAAACCCGGCCGATCTCTCTCCAGCCCCGAGTCATGAAGACCTCGCCCGGGGCAACGACCGCGACCTCTGCCTTGGTCGCGAGGGTGCTACAGCCGGCGTGCTGCAGCCAGAGTTCCAGGGGCTCCCCCTGCGGGATGATGGAGGCGAAGAAGGGAGGAAGGCGGATCCAAGACTAAAGAGGAATGGCGACGTGGAGCACGAACTCTCGGGAGGAGCCCTCGATGTGGACCCCAGGGGGGACGACCCACACCTTCGTGACCCGTCGGCGCCGCCCGTGGCGGTCAGCATCAGCTCCTTCAGGGCCCTCGACGTGGGCGTACAATGGAAGCGGGAACCCCGGCGGCGCCCGCTCGCACCAAGGCCTCGACACCACCTGAAGGGCCCCCTCGTCCGGGCCACGGGGGACGAGCCGTTTCTTCGGCGGGAGTGGGTATGGTTCCTCTCGGGGAGCCTTTCCCTTCTCTGCCATCGAGAACCGGCGGATCGGAGCCATCGCAGCAAGACGAAGCGAGGATCGGGAAGAAGGAGAAGCAAGGAGGGATGGACTGGAAGGGCGCGCGCTGTTCCATACTTATGGCCGGCGAAGGCCATCCGCCGACCCCCACGATTGCAGGTAATCATGACCCACTTTGCATGCAGGGACTTGTCCAGTCCGTGCAGTTGTTGAGGCGCCATGGGGAAGTGGAGACGCCCACGTCCAATCAACCGCCACGCGGCGCCCAAGGCCGCAGGCTGTTAGGGCCCGTGGCACTTCGCTCTTGCCCTTCCGCCTTCCTGCACGGCCAAGTCCGGGCGCGCCTTGGGCCCGGGGGCTACTGTCGGCGTTCTGGGAACGGGGGTCCCCAGACTTGCCTGCCTGCGGCCTGCGGCCTGCGGCGTGGCTCAAAAGGGGGGCCCAGCGCGGCCCATCTTCACCAACACAAACCCAAGACCCTCGCGAGGGGCCAAGCCTCGCGGGGCGGACGACACGGAGCTTCCTCAGGCACGGCCTCGTCAGGCTGGCTCACGAGGAGGCGGAGAGACCAAGGCAGGGTACCTCACGAGGTGCCCGTGACGAAAGCCATGACGACCAAGGGCGCCAGGCGGGTGCCAGCCCGTGCAGTGTCCTCCTTTCCTCTTTGGTGCAAAGGGGGCAAGCGCAGCCGTGGAGTACCAAGGCATCAGGCAAAGGTTGCCATTTCGGTGCAACGAGACCAAGACCAGGAGGACTACGAGATGGAGGTCATCGTGGAGCCCAAGACGGCGTCATCACCAGAGCTTTGCGCAGGCGAAGACTACTTTTGTCAGGATAGCTGGTACTAGCTGTCCCCCTTCAAATTAGCCCGACATTGTTGGCTCCCTTCCCGCTCGATATTTGGGAAGAGGACTAGGGCCTCTATAAATAGGACCAACCAGCCACAGAACGAGAGAGGGACGACGGAAGAGGAAAAAGATGAGAGAAGGAAAAGAGAAGGAAAGAGAGAGAGAGAGAGAGAGAGAGAGAGAGAGAGAAGGGTGACTGAACTCCTCCCCGCAGTTCATCGCCTCAGCCAAGAGCAGACCCTCGCGAGGTTGTTCTTCCTTGTATTGTTCATCATCATCAGCCCAAGAGGCAACCCACCACACCACACACTGGAGTAGGGTATTACACCACAACGGTGGCCCGAACCAGCATAAACCCTGTGTCTCTTGTGTTGTTCTTTTCATAGCTTAGACCTTAACGAGGCGGAGGGGTGTAGGTAGGTAGGGGGCGAAATCTCCGCGCGCACCCCAGTGTTCGAACCTCAAGGGTCTGCCGGAACCCGAAATCCGACAAGTCCCTCGTACCTGCACAAACCAAATAAATCCTCGCAACCAACGCAAATAGGGGCTGTCAATCTCTATAAGGCCACTTACGAGAGTGAGATCTGATAAGATAATATTTTTGGTATTTTTATGATAAAGATGCAAAGTAAATAAAGGCAAAGTAAATAGCAAAGAAAATAACTAAGTAGTAGGAGATTAATATGATAAAGATAGACCCGGGGGCCATAGGTTTCACTAGGGGCTTCTCTCAAGAGCATAAGTATTCTACGGTGGGTGAACAAATTACTGTTGAGCAATTGACAGAATTGAGCATAGTTACGAGAATATCTAGGTATGATCATGTATATAGGCATCACGTCCGAGACAAGTAGACCGACTCCTGCCTGCATCTACTACTATTAGTCCACTCATCGACCAGTATCCAGCATGCATCTAGAGTATTAAGTTAAAAACAGAGTAACGCCTTAAGCAAGATGACATGATGTAGAGGGATAGACTCATGAAATATGAAGAAAAGCCCATCTTGTTATCCTCGATGGCAACAATACAATATGCACCTTGATGCCCCTACTGTAACTGGGAAAGGACACCGCAAGATTGAACCCAAAGCTAAGCACTTCTCCCATTGCAAGAAAGATCAATCTAGTAGGCCAAACCAAACTGATAATTCGAAGAGACTTGCAAAGATAACCAATCATACATAAAATAATTCAGAGAAGATTCAAATATTGTTCATAGATAGACTTGATCATAAACCCACAATTCATCGGTCTCAACAAACACACCGCGAAAATAAGATCACATCGAATAGATCTCCACAAGAGATGGGGAGAAAATTGGATTGAGATCCAAAAAGAGAGAAGAAGCCATCTAGCTACTAACTATGGACCCGTAGGTCTGAGGTAAACTACTCACACTTCATCGGAGGGGCTATGGTGTTGATGTAGAAGCCCTCCGTGATCGATGCCCCCTCCAGCGGAGCTCCGAAACAGGCCCCAAGATGGGATCTCGTGGATACAGAAAGTTACAGCGGTGGAATTAGGGTTTTGGCTCCGTATCTGATCGTTTGGGGGTACGTAGGTATATATAGGAGGAAGGAGTACATCGGTGGAGCAACAGGGGGCCCACGAGGGTGGAGGGCATGCCTGGGGGGTAGGAGCGCCCCTACCTTGTGGCCTCATGTTTCTTTTCTTGACGTAGGGTCCAAGTCTCCTGGGTCTTTTTTGTTGAGAAAATCACGTTCCCGAAGGTTTCATTCTGTTTGGACTCTGTTTGATATTCCTTTTCTTCGAAACCCTAAAACAGGCGAAAAACAGCAATTCTGGGCTGGGCCTCTGGTTAATAGGTTAGTCCCAAAAAAATATAAAAGTGGATAATAAAGCCCAATAATGTCCAAAACAGTAGATAATATAGCATGGAGCAATCAAAAATTATAGATACGTTGGAGACGTATCAAGCATCCCCAAGCTTAATTCATGCTCGTCCTCGAGTAGGTAAATGATAAAAACAGAATTTTTGATGCGGAGTGCTACTTGGCATAATTTTAATGTAATTATTCTTAATTGTGGTATGAATATTCAGTTCCGAAAGATTCAAGACAAAAGTTCATATTGACAAAAAAAATAATACTTCAAGCATACTAACTAAGCAATTATGTCTTCTCAAAATAACATGGCCAAAGAAAGTTCATCCCTACAAAATCATATGGTTTAGTCATGTTTCATTTTCGTCACACAAGAATGCTCTCATCATGCACAACCCCGATGACAAGCCAAGCAATTGTTTCATACTTTAGTAATCTCAAACCTATAAACTTTCACGCAATATATGAGCGCGAGCCATGGACATAGCACTATGGGTGGAATAGATTCTAATGAGGGGGGTTATGTGGAGAAGACAAAAAGGAGAAAGTCTCACATCAAAGAGGCTAATCAATAGGCTATGGAGATGCCCACCGATTGATGTTAATGCAAGGAGTAGGGATTGTCATGCAATGGATGCACTAGATCTATAAATGTATGAAAGCTCAACAAAAGAAACTAGTGGGTGCGCATCCAACTTGCTTGCTCATGAATACCTAGGGCACTTGAGGAGGCCCATTGTTGGAATATACAAGCCAAGTCCTATAATGAAAATATCCCACTAGTATATGAAAGTGACAAAACAAGAGACTCTCTATCATGAAGATTAAGGTGCTACTTTGAAGCACAAGTGTGGTAAAGGATAGTAACATTGTCCCTTCTCTCTTTTACTCTAATTTTTTTTGGGCCTTCTCTTTTTTATGGCCTTTCTCTTTTTTATTCCTCACTTGGGACAATGCTCTAGAAAATGATGATCATCACACTTATATTTATTTACAACTCAATGATTACAACTCGATACTAGAACAAAAGATGAGTCTATATGAATGCCTCCGGCAGTGTACCGGGATTTGCAATGGACCAAGAGTGACATGTATGAAATAATTATGAACGGTGGCTTTGCCACAAATACTATGTCAACTACATGATCATGCTAAGCAATATGACAATGATGAATGTGTCATGATGAACGGAATGATGGAAAGTTGCATGGCAATATATATTGGAATGGCTATGGAAATGCCATAATAGGTAGGTATGGTGGCTGTTTTGAGGAATATATAAGGAGGTTTATGTGTGAAAGAGTGTATCATATCACGGGGTTTGGATGCACCGGCGAAGTTTATGCCAACTCTCAATGTGAGAAAGGGCAATGCACGGTACCGAAGAGGCTAGCAAGGATGGAAGGGTGAGAGTGCGTATAATCCATGGACTCAACATTAGTCATAAAGAATCACATACTTATTGCAAAAATCTACAAGCCATCAAAAACCTCAGTACTACGCGCATGCTCCTAGGGGGATAGATTGGTAGGAAAAGACCATCACTCGTCCCCGACCGCCACTCATAAGGAAGACAATCAAATAACACCTCATGTTTCAAATTTGTTGCATAACGTTTACCATACGTGCATGCTATGGGACTTGCAAACTTCAACACAAGCATTTCTCAATTTAGCAACTACTCAACTAGCATGACTTTGATATTATTACCTCCATATCTCAAAACAATCATCACGCATCAAACTTCTCTTAGTATTCAAAACACTCATAAGAAAATTTGACTAACTTTGAATACCTAGCATATTAGGATTTTAAGCAAATTACCATGCTATTAATACTCTCAAAATAATCTAAGTGAAGCATGAGAGATCAATAGTTTCTATAAAACAAATCCACCACCGTGCTCTAGAAGATATAAGTGAAGTACTAGAGCAAAACTATATAACTCCAAAGATATAAGCGAAGCACATAGAGTATTCTAACAAATTCCAAATCATGTATGGCTCTCTCAAAAGGTGTGTACAGCAAGGATGATTGTGGTAAACTAAGAAATAAAGACTCAAATCATACAAGACGCTCCAAGCAAAACACATATCATGTGGCGAATAAAAATATAGCTCCAAGTAAAGTTACCGATAGAAGTAGACGAAAGAGGGGATGCCTTCCGGGGCATCCCCAAGCTTTGGCTTTTAGGTGTCCTTAGATTATCTTGGGTGTGCCATGGGAATCCCCAAGCATATGCTCTTGCCACTCCTTGTTCCATAATCCATCAAATCTTTACCCAAAACTTGAAAACTTCACAACACAAAACTTAAAGTAGAAAATCTCGTGAGCTCCGTTAGCGAAAGAAAATAAAAGACCACTTCAAGGTACTGTAATGAACTCATTCTTTATTTATATTGGTGTTATACCTACAGTATTCCAACTTCTCTATGGTTTATAAACTATTTTACTAGCCATAGATTCATCAAAATAAGAAAACAACACACGAAAAACAGAATCTATCAAAAACAGAACAGTTTGTAGTAATCTGTAGCTAGCGCAAGATCTGGAACCCCCAAAATTCTAAAATAAATTGCTGGACGTGAGAAATTTATCTATTATTCATCTGAAAAAATAATTAACTAAATAGAACTTTCCAAATAAAAATGGCAGCAGTTCTCGTGAGCACTAAAGTTTCTATTTTTTACAGCAAGTTCAACAAGACTTCCCCCAAGTCTTCCCAACGGTTCTACTTGGCACAAACACTAATTAAACACAAAAAACACAACCAAAACAGAGTCTAGATAAATTATTTATTAAATAACAGCAAGGATAAATATTGGGTTGACTCCCAACAAGCGCTTATCTTTAAATCCTTATAGCTAGGCATAATATTTCAATGATGCTCACATGAAAGACAAGAATTGAAGCACAAAGGGAGAATCATAAAACAAGTGACAAACACATCTAAGTCTACCATACTTCCTATGCATAGGCATTTTATAGGCAAACAAATTGTCAAGGCAAGCAAAAACTAGCATATGCAAGGAAGCGGAAATAAACAATAGCAATCTCAACATAACGAGAGGTAATTTAGTAACATGAAAATTTCTACCACCATATTTTCCTCTCTCATAATAATTGCATGAGGGATCATAAGCAAATTCAACAAAATAGCTATCACACAAAATATTTTCAACATGATCCATATGTATGCAAAGTTGACACTCTTCCAAAATAGTGGTATTAACATTAACTAAAGTCATGACCTTTCCAAACCCACTTTTGTCAAAAATTTCATAAGATTGAACATTCTCCAAATATGTGGGATCTAAACTCGACACTCTTCCAAACCCACTTTCAATAATATTGCAAACACTATTATCAATCTCATATTCATCGTGGGGCTTAAATAAATTTTCAATATCATAAGAAGAATCACCCCAATCATGATCATTACAACAAGTAGTAGACATAGCAAAACTAGCATCCCCAAGCTTAGGGTTTTGCATATTATTAGCACAATTAACATCAAGAGAGTTTATAGTAAACTCATTGCAATCATGCTTTTTATTCAAAGATCTATCATGAATCGCTTCACAAAGTAATTCATCACACTTTTCAGATTCACGAATTTCAAGCAAAACTTCATAAAGATAATCTAGTGCACAAAACTCACTAGCAATTGGTTCATCATAAATGGATCCCTTAAAAAGATTAGCAAGTGGATGAGGATCCATAGATCTTAGGTTCTCTGTTTAGTAATAAATAAACAACTATTCCAACCATACGAGCAAACAAGAAACGGGCAAAAAGAGGCAAATAGAGAAAGAGATGGAGGATAGAGAGAGAGGGCGAATTAAAACGGCAAGCGTGAAGTGGGGGGAGGAAAACGAGAGGCAAATGGCAAATAATGTAATGTAGGAGATAAGTGTATCTAATGGGTACTTGGTATATTGACTTTTGCATAGACCTCCCCGACAACGGCGCCAGAAATCCTTCTTGCTACCTCTTGAGCACTGCGTTGGTTTTCCCCGAAGAGGAAGGGATGATGCACAAAGTAGCGTAAGTATTTCCCTCAGTTTTTGAGAACCAAGGTATCATCCAGTAGGAGGCTACGCATGAGCCCCTCGTACCTGCACAAAACAAATAAATCCTCGCAACCAACACAAATAGGGGTTGTCAATCCCTATAAGGCCACTTACGAGAGTGAGATCTGATAGATATGATAAGATAATATTTTTGGTATTTTTATGATAAAGATGCAAAGTAAATAAAGGCAAAGTAAATATCTAAGTAGTAGGAGATTAATATGATAAAGATAGACCCCGGGGCCATAGGTTTCACTAGGGGCTTCTCTCTAGAGCATAAGTATTCTATGGTGGGTGAACAAATTACTGTTGAGCAATTGACAGAATTGAGCATAGTTATGAGAATATCTAGGTATTATCATGTATATAGGCATGACGTCCGAGACAAGTAGACCGACTCTTGCCTGCATCTACTATTATTACTCCACGCATCGATCGCTATCCAGCATGCATCTAGAGTATTAAGTTCAAAACAGACTAACGCCTTAAGCAAGATGACATGATGTAGAGGGATAGACTCATGCAATATGAAGAAAACCCCATCTTTTTATCCTCGATGGCAATAATACAATACGTGCCTTGCTGCCCCTCCTGTCACTGGGAAAGGACACCACAAGATTGAACCCAAAGCTTAGCACTTCTCCCATTTCAAGAAAGATCAATCTAGTAGGCCAAACCAAACTGATAATTCGAAGAGACTTCCAAAGATAACCAATCATATATAAAAGAATTCAGAGAAGATTCAAATATTGTTCATAGATAGACTTGATCATAAACCCACAATTCATCGGTCTCAACAAACACACTGCAAAAAGAAGATTACATCGAATAGATCTCCACAAGAGAGGGGGAGAACATTGTATTGAGATCCAAAAAGAGAGAAGAAGCCATCTAGCTACTAACTATGGACCCGTAGGTCTGAGGTAAACTACTCACACTTCATCGGAGGGGCTATGGTGTTGATGTAGAAGCCCTCCATGATCGATGCCCCCTCCGGCGGAGCTCCGGAACAGGCCCCAAGATGGGATCTCGTGGATACAGAAAGTTGCGG
>NC_057797.1:157794758-157804619 GCF_018294505.1 Triticum aestivum | reverse complement strand
TCGTGGCCTCCTGTTTCTTTTCTTGACGTAGGGTCCAAGTCTTCAGGCTCTTGTTCGTTGAGAAAATCACGTTCCCGAAGGTTTCATTCTGTTTGGACTCCGTTTGATATTCCTTTTCTTCGAAACCCTAAAACAGGCAAAAACAACAATTCTGGACTAGGCCTCCGGTTAATAGGTTAGTCCCAAAATAATATAAAAGTGGATAATAAAGCCCAATAATGTCCAAAACAGTAGATAATATAGCATGGAGCATTCAAAAATTATAGATACGTTGGAGACGTATCAGTCAGCTTGCCGCCGGGCTGGATCCATGGCGACTGGATTCGCTCGACGATCCACCGGGACGACATCGATGATCTGGTCGAGGGGGGATTGATTCCCCATGAATTGGCGCGACTCCCGGGGAACGAGACCGAGTCGCAGCTAGAGGAGGGTGAGCGCGTCCTCCTCGCTACTAACGTCGACCGCGGGTTTTCCTTGCCTCCCCACCCTTTCTGTCACATCCCTAGTTCTGACAATGCCTAGTGCATGCATTAGAGTGTTGCTTCATGTTTAAATTTCATTTAAACCTGAAATGGGGATTGACTAAACCCTAGCACCAAATGAATTCAACTAGGGTCAAAATAAAATCTTTTTCATTAAACCCAAAATGCCCTCTAAAAATGTTCAACATTTCTGGTTTGAGGTGAAAGCATCTTCCAAAAATGATTTATATTTTTGCAGGACATATTGGGCTCTGAATTAAACCATATTGTATTTGACTTTGGGCATTTAAATACTATAAATAATTTAAATGTTCAAATAAATGTTGGAAAATTGTTAGGGGTCACTGAAATAATTCAGAAAACACCCATAACTGTTTCCAGGATTTTATAAAATGATTTGATATTTAAATCAAATCAAAAACAAATTGCAGAAAATAGAAAAGATAAAACAGAACAGAATTATAAAAGAGAGAGAGAAACATTACCTGCAGCCACCTGGGCCACTTACCTGGCCCATCTCCCCCGGCCGGCCCAGCCCACCTCCTCCCCTTTGTCTTCTTCCTCCCCTCGCACCGAAGCAGCTCGGTGGCGAGCGCCGATGCCGCCTCGGCCACCTCCTGCCTCCCTGCTTGCCTCCGCTACTCCCTGGAGACGCCACGCGGCTCCCTCAGGCCTCTCTCAACTCCCTCCCGTGCTCATCCCCTTCTCCTGCTCTCCCTCTCGCTCCGCACCTCGGACCCGAACGGAGCCGTCGCCACCGACGCCGTTCGCCGCGGCCACCATCCCCCTCTCGCCTCCCCGACGCCTCCTAGAGCTCCGCAGTGCCTCCCTCGACCTCCTCGACGTCTCACGCGACCAGAAGGGCCCCGAGCAACCGCCATCGTCATCATCCCCAAGCTTCGGCCCCGGCGCCGTTCTCCGTCGAATTCGGCCACTCCGGCGCGCCCCCGAGCTCGCTGACCCTCCCTGCACGATCCCCGTGAGTCCCTACTCCGTTTCCCCCTAACCCCAAGTTCGATTTCGAGCTCTAGCCGCCCCCTCTACCGGAGCCGAGACGCTCCGCCGCACGGACTCGTCGCCGGCGAAGCCCCGGTGACCAAATGGCCCCGCGCGTGCGTCCGTTGCACTCGCAACGACCCGTGGAGCAACGCTAGCGTGGCAGCTAGCTTGTTTGCAAGCCGCAGCACTAACCCCGCACCCACCCGAGCTCCGGCCGCCGCCTCGGGCTCCATTCCGGCGAACCCCGACCACCCCCGCACCTCCCGTTGGCCCCCCTAGATGCGCACGAGCACGGGCTACGCCCTGGTGGTCTCCGCGAGTCCAGCCGCCGCCTGTAGCTCAAGTCCGGCGAGCTCCCGCCGCAGTTTTGGTCGTCGCCGGCCGAACTCCGGCGAAGTCGACGTGTCACTTAATTAGCGCTAATGACCCCACTAACTAACCCCCCCCCTCTCACTGACTACTGGGCCCACGCCCCTAACTAACACTAGTTTAAATTCTGTTTAATATTATCTAATCACTGTGGACCCACACGTCAGAATTGACCTTGATGACGTGGATGTTGACCTGACCCCACCTGTCAGCGAGCTAAACAGCCCTGGGTCACTGACCAGTGGACCCCACTGGTCAGGTTTGACCTGGAGGCGCCCTGTTGACCTGCTGACGTCATGATGATGTCAGGCTGACGCAATAAGTATTTTCTGGAATTTAAATAATCTTAAATGATTTAATAATTTCAGAAAATAGCTAAAACTTCAATAAATCATAGAAAATTAACCGTAACTCCAAATTAAATAAATTATATATGAAAAATTATCAGAAAAATTCAAGGAATCCATCTGTACCATTTTCATGCATGTTAGAACAACTTATAGCTGCTGTTTAGCACAAATCAATTAAAGGGCATTTAAATAATCACATATGGAGTTTGAATTTGAATCTTGTATTCAAACCAACTTCATTTAATCTGTTGCTAGTTGCATTAGCTCAAAACACATTCATTTTGCCATGTCATGATCATGCATCATATTGTGCATTGCATTGATTGTGTTCCCTTCTGTGTTGCCGGTATTTGTCCCCTCTCGATAGATGTGATACCGATGATGTGATCGTTGACACTGATGAAGACTCAATGTTATCTTCAGAAGTGCCAGGCAAGCAAAAACCCCTTGTTCATTCCGATACAATCCCACTCTCTCGCTCCTGCTCTCTTTTATTGCATTAAGACAACAATGATTCGTCTGTTACTTGCTGCGGTAGCTGAACCCCTTTATCCTTTGCATGACCTGTCATTGCCACAGTAAATAGATGAAACCCACTAGCATGAGTAGGAGTTGTTTGAGCCCTGATGTGCCTACTCATTCATGTTTGTTCGTCATGCCTGCTACTGCTTAGAGTTGAGTCAGGTCTGATTCATCGGGGATGAATCAGAGGCGTGTGAACATGTCCCCATGTGTGTGAGCTAAGTGTGTGAACACGTTTTGGTAAAGGTAGCGGTGAGAGGCCATGTAGGAGTACATGGTGGGTTGTCTCATTGCAGCTGTCCTTAGGAACTGAGTTCTGTGTTTGTGATCCATGACCAGCTACTACCACACATTGGAATGCTTAAGTGCCCCTCTCGACTTATTAATCAACATGATCTCTGTCCAGGAGTTGCAACTAGTTTCTGGTGTTTGTAGGTAGTGTTAGTAGTCTACCAAGTGGCACCCGGTACAGGTGGGCTTGGGACAGACTAGGCACAGTGGCCCGGTGTACCAAGTGGCACCCGGTTGGTGGGCTTGGGAACCCTGCACACATCGTTTGGGGCCGTAAGCGACACCCCGGCCGGATCTCCTTGCGGATGGAACCTGAATAGGCGATAAACCTGGACTAGAGACTTGTTCGGTTAGTCAGGTCGTGGCCGACTCCCTCGCCCGGCTTCCGCTTGAAGGTTGCCGAGGTACATGACGTGTACAGGGCGATAAGTGGCGAGAGCGTGTGTGAAGAAGTACACCCCTGCAGGGTTAACATCATCTATTCGAATAGCCGGATTCCTCGGATATGGAAACTTGGACCCCTTGTACAGTTCATAGACAAGTGAAAGTGGATACTCTAAAATACGCAAGATAAGCGTGAGTGCTATGGATGGCGTTCTCGTAGGGAGACGGGAGCGGATCCATAGTGGTGTATTGATATGGTGAATATGTGGACTCGTGTGCGCCACCTCAAAGAGTTGCATTGCAGTCGTAGTTCAGGTTAGCCACCGAGTCAAAGCTGGCTTGCTGCAGTCAAACTCCACCACCCCCTTTGCTGATAATGATGCATATGTAGATAGATCTGATGTAAGTCTTGCTGGGTACATTTGTACTCACGTTTGCCTATTTTATGTTTTGCAGAGAGACTTCAGTCTCACTAGTAGTTCCGCTTGGACTTCGACGTTTAGCTTGTTACCTCAGCTACGATCTTGTGCCCTCGGCAGGATCTGGTAGATAGTCAGGCTTCTCAGCCTTTTTCATTTATAGATGTCTGTACTCAGACATGATAGCTTCCGCTTGTGCTTTGACTTGTATGCTCTGATTGTTGGGTCATGAGACCCATGTTTGTAATATCTTGCTCCTCGGAGCTTATTGAATAAACTACTTGAGTCGTAGAGTCATTTTGTGATGCCATGTTGTATTGCACATATCGAGCATATTGTGTGTATGTTATTGAAATGCTTGGTATGTGTGGGATCTGACTATCTAGTTGTTTATCTTTAGTAGCCTCTCTTACCGGGAAATGTCTCCTAGTGTTTCCACCGAGCCATGGTAGCTTGCTACTGCTCCGGAACACTTAGGCTGGCCGGCATGTGTCCTTCTTCGTTCCTGTGTCTGTCCCTTCGGGGAAATGTCACGCGATGAATACCGGAGTCCTGCTAGCCCAGTGCTACAGCCTGGATTTACTCGCTGATGACCGACACGTTCGATGCTGGGTCATGGATGCCTGTCCCTGTAAGTCTGTGCCACTTTGGGTTTACGACTAGCCATGTCAGCCCGGGCTCCTTATCATATGGATGCTAGCGACACTGTCATATACGTGTGCCAAAAGGCGCAAACGGTCCCGGGCAAAGGTAAGGCGACACCCGTGGGAATACCGTGCGTGAGGCCGCAAAGTGATATGAGGTGTTACATGCTAGATCGATGTGGCATTGAGTCGGGGTCCTGACAGCGTTGGTATCAGAGCTTGACTGCCTGTAGGATTACCAAGCCAAACTGGTCGAAGTTGAGTCTAGAAATTCTTTAGTTATATAAGGGAATTGATTGTGGGATGGAACGTAAGGCTCTTTTTACTCCTTATACCTCATGGCCTTCTCATCTGAGTCATCATCTTCTCTTCTACGGGGATTAAGAACTAGGCTATCTCTTCTTTCCATCAGGATCACGTGTTACTAATCCGTAGACTTATAGATTGTTGGACTTAAGCCTCGTTTCAATTCCTACTACTTTTGTATGATTATTGTTGATCTCGAAACCTTGATATTGTGCTTCTGAGTGGTTATGCCACCATTTTTGTGAATGTCTCAAATCTTTTCTGAGCATTTACAGCCGTTATGCTGTCCGAGTCATCCAAGGTTTCTAAGTAGTCTGATGCATTTGCAAATCCTTTCTTCCCGTTTCAATGTTCCCATGGGCCAGCTCAATCACACTAATTGTTGAGTTGAGGTATTCTATTGCCTTGACATTATGTTGAAGTTACTATTATGACCTTAGGTGTCTCAGGGGATCATCTAGTAGCCTAGCCATGATTTATGCTCCAGTGTGATGACTCTGGCCGTCCTTATCGAAAGCATCCCGTGATGCCATTTAGTAGTAGGTATTCTATCCCTGGGTTTTGAACCCGAGATTCACCCTACTTGCTTCATGTTGATAGTTTTGCTCGTTCCTTTAGGTTATTAGTAACCTTTGCATTAGTCCTCGATGTTCGTGGTATTCCTTTCTTCCAAATACTATGAACCGCTTATGGCAGATGTTCCTCGCTGATCGAAAGATCACAATCAGAGTGCTCTCGATGGGTTCTCGATTCTACATTGTGACTCTGCCAGTTCTACCTTTCTGCATGGGTTTTCCGGAAGAAATTGGTGGAATTCGTTCGACATGCTAAACCATGCAACCACAACTCAGAAAATTATATGTTCCTTTGAGTTGTCCCTCTTTAGTTGTCTTCTGACCCTCGTCTATCAATTGATAGTCAAGATTATGTGTGCATTCGTTCATCGATGCCTATTACTCTTGTGGTCCGTCAAGCCATTCTATCGCGGAATGACTAGGAGAAACAAACTCCAGTACCTCTTCCATATCTAGGATTGGGTCAAAGCAATTGTGCTCCGCAGATCAAAATGCCAGCCCAGCTTTTGATTCTGTTCTACCCTGAAGTATTACCGTCTTTATGTCAGGATTTTCATGAGAATTGCACCGGCTCTTGTGAATTCTTGATGTAGTGATACTTCTCGCCATTATTATTCATCCCTCGGTTCCGTGTTGTCGCAACCGGGATGCCGACAAGTGAATCGTGATGTGTGAATTCAATACTCCTAGCAACCTTGTTGCTTGGTAGTTAATGGGAAATAATTTCATTCTTAGCGTGCTGGTTTTGAATCATCATTCTAAGGTTGATCATGCTACCTAGTCCTTGTTCTCGGTGCACTCCTCAATCGATGAGTTAGGATTATTCAAATCTTCACTCTATTGATCATATCGTCTTGCCTCAAAAAGCAAGATTGTTCTCGAGCTTAACAACATATCGGTGGTTCGTGATTTTCCGAAGATCTTCTCAGAAGTATTACCAAGTTGTCACCTGACCGCTATGTTGAGTTCGTGATCAAGTTGGTTTATTCCTGTAAACCACCCTTTCTCCAAGAATCCGTGTTGGATACCCTGAGCTAGTTGAGTAAGCTAAACAACAACTTGGAGAGTTGGAAGATAAAAGCTTGTCCGACTTAGTTCGTTCCAAAGGGATATTCTTGTGTAGTGTGTGTTGAAGAAAGATGATATCTTCATCGATTGGTCCCTGTGGTCAGTTGCTGGACCTATTGTCTTATCAATCCTTTGATTTGAGTGTTGGCTATCGTCAAATCAAATCAGTACCAACGATGCTCGTAATGTTGTCTTATTCGTGGTTGATCCCTCGAGCATACACCATTACATCTTTGGTCTGACCAATACTATCACCTTGTTCACATAGTTATGGAATTCCATCTCCACGGGAAGCTGGAAGAATTGTTGTTGAGCCCATTGACAACATCCTTATCTCCTCCATGATTTGTGAACATTAAGCTAGTGTTGGAAACTTTGAAAGCATTTCCTCATGCTAGCTCATGAAGTATTTGTTTGATGAAAGGAGTGACTTCCTCTTATACACGTGCATTTGGTGAAAGTTGCCGCCGTGAATTTGAGAAAGATTGTTTTGTTTCCTTTGGAATCATCCCAAATCAGTCATGCACACGTGCGAAGTATTCTGTAGTCTGGAGACTTGCAACCTTCATTCTATATGTGTCCCTAGCACACTAAGCCACTGATTGTCTTGTTCAAGGAAAAGAAGTCTATGCTTGGGATCTAATCCATGGACTTGCGTAAAGACTTCGATATCCTCGATGATGGTTCCCCACCTGAACTCGGTAGTGTTTAATTATAAGACTACTACATGGCCATGCTTGTCTGGGACAACGTGTTTCACATGTTTGTAGCAGAACCAGCTCATGTTTTGGAGCTTGCTATCGTAGTTCATTTCCTGAGAATCTCGCAACGTCATCTCGTCGATTTGTGTTGCAAACTTTCATTTTTCTTCCTAGACTCGATGAGTCTGGAATATCCTGACACCAACCAGATCTGAGTCTCAGGCAAATATGATGGTTGGAATATTTCCCAAGAACTATAATATTGGTTCCTCGATAACCGGTAAAGTGGATGTCGTGGCCAACACACCCAGCCGGAAGACTTATTATTGTAGTATCTTGTTTGAGGAAGTTGGCCACCTTCCCATAAGGATTTCGTAGGATTTACCTCTGTAACTGTTCCTTATGGATTCTATTGCTCCCGAAGTCCGACCTTTACTTGATGTTCTAGTTATCAAACCATATCTATGAATAGGTTACACTAGCACGTCAAGGAGAACATTAGAAGCGGAGTGCTAAATGTCTCTCGGTCGATCATCCAGATTTTGTTTCCTTGGCCTCGCTAGGGTGAAACCTGAGTTGATGTTATCTTCCTTTGCATCTGCATCTTCCATCACCATTCATCATGGTAGTAAGTTGTGTTACCGGACCCTTGACACGGATGTTGGTAAAACCTTGATGATTATGGAATTGCTCAAGTTCTTGAGAGCACGCACAAGCGCTACGTGTTATCATCGGCACTAACCGGGATTGCTTCTAGTCTCGTCGGTTATGCTATGACCTATTCAAACAGTGAATTCACTCTCTATTGTTGGGTTCTTCCCTAGTTACCAGAATCATTCCCATCGTTTGCATTTTGTTCCCAGCTTGCACCACCAATGTGCCATTCTACCATGGGTCTCTTCCATTTCCGGTGATGAGCAAACTCATCCATTACGTTGTCTTCAACAAGGTAATCCACATCATCCAAGTCCGAGTATGCCATTCTACCGACCCCCTCCAAACGATCGCTCGAGAATTGTCTTAGGCTGGCTTAAAGAGTTTCAATGATCTCTGAATCAAAAGTAATTCTTTTTGCCACTTAAGGAAATATCTCTACGAGTCACCTTCCCTAAGGTGTATCGTTATGGTATTAAGGCAACTCAACTCCTCGCTACGTGGACAATCGTTCACACCTTCTTAGGTGTGGAATTGTTGTCTACCTAGTGAACCTTCGTCATCTGCCTCACTCCATTCTTATGGATGTGTGCTTCGTCCCTCAGCTCGAGAGATGTTGCTATGTCTCATTCCGTGAGATAATCCTGAGTTGTTCGACCTCCGAGAAGAACGATTCTTTTAGGGTCTTTCCTTTCCTCTCGTTGTCATGTTAGTTGGAGTTCTCAGAGCAAGACTTCGAGAAAATGATGGTGAACAAATCAACGTTCAGTTGAAGTGCAACCTGGATCGTGAAGATTATACTAGTTGCGTTTACCTTTCACCTTACCCTACGCTTGAATCTCGAGACGAGATTCTTGTTTAGTGGGGGTGAGTTGTCACATCCCTAGTTCTGACAATGCCTAGTGCATGCATTAGAGTGTTGCTTCATGTTTAAATTTCATTTAAACCTGAAATGGGGATTGACTAAACCCTAGCACCAAATGAATTCAACTAGGGTCAAAATAAAATCTTTTTCATTAAACCCAAAATGCCCTCTAAAAATGTTCAACATTTCTGGTTTGAGGTGAAAGCATCTTCCAAAAATGATTTATATTTTTGCAGGATATATTGGGCTCTGAATTAAACCATATTGTATTTGACTTTGGGCATTTAAATACTATAAATAATTTAAATGTTCAAATAAATGTTGGAAAATTGTTAAGGGTCACTGAAATAATTCAGAAAACACCCATAACTGTTTCCAGGATTTTATAAAATGATTTGATATTTAAATCAAATCAAAAACAAATTGCAGAAAATAGAAAAGATAAAACAGAACAGAATTATAAAAGAGAGAGAGAAACATTACCTGCAGCCACCTGGGCCACTTACCTGGCCCATCTCCCCCGGCCGGCCCAGCCCACCTCCTCCCCTTTGTCTTCTTCCTCCCCTCGCACCGAAGCAGCTCGGTGGCGAGCGCCGATGCCGCCTCGGCCACCTCCTGCCTCCCTGCTTGCCTCCGCTACTCCCTGGAGACACCACGCGGCTCCCTCAGGCCTCTCTCAACTCCCTCCCGTGCTCATCCCCTTCTCCTGCTCTCCCTCTCGCTCCGCACCTTGGACCCGAACGGAGCCGTCGCCACCGACGCCGTTCGCCGCGGCCACCATCCCCCTCTCGCCTCCCCGACGCCTCCCAGAGCTCCGCAGTGCCTCCCTCGACCTCCTCGACGTCTCACGCGACCAGAAGGGCCCCGAGCAACCGCCATCGTCATCATCCCCAAGCTTCGGCCCCGGCGCCGTTCTCCGTCGAATTCGGCCACTCCGGCGCGCCCCCGAGCTCGCTGACCCTCCCTGCACGATCCCCGTGAGTCCCTGCTCCGTTTCCCCCTAACCCCAAGTTCGATTTCGAGCTCTAGCCGCCCCCTCTACCGGAGCCGAGACGCTCCGCCGCACGGACTCGTCGCCGGCGAAGCCCTGGTGACCAAATGGCCCCGCGCGTGCGTCCGTTGCACTCGCAACGACCCGTGGAGCAACGCTAGCGTGGCAGCTAGCTTGTTTGCAAGCCGCAGCACTAACCCCGCACCCACCCGAGCTCCGGCCGCCGCCTCGGGCTCCA
>NC_057797.1:157785279-157792607 GCF_018294505.1 Triticum aestivum | reverse complement strand
AGTTCATAGACAAGTGAAAGTGGATACTCTAAAATACGCAAGATAAGCGTGAGTGCTATGGATGGCGTTCTCGTAGGGAGACGGGAGCGGATCCATAGTGGTGTATTGATATGGTGAATATGTGGACTCGTGTGCGCCACCTCAAAGAGTTGCATTGCAGTCGTAGTTCAGGTTAGCCACCGAGTCAAAGCTGGCTTGCTGCAGTCAAACTCCACCACCCCCTTTGCTGATAATGATGCATATGTAGATAGATCTGATGTAAGTCTTGCTGGGTACATTTGTACTCACGTTTGCCTATTTTATGTTTTGCAGAGAGACTTCAGTCTCACTAGTAGTTCCGCTTGGACTTCGACGTTTAGCTTGTTACCTCAGCTACGATCTTGTGCCCTCGGCAGGATCTGGTAGATAGTCAGGCTTCTCAGCCTTTTTCATTTATAGATGTCTGTACTCAGACATGATAGCTTCCGCTTGTGCTTTGACTTGTATGCTCTGATTGTTGGGTCATGAGACCCATGTTTGTAATATCTTGCTCCTCGGAGCTTATTGAATAAACTACTTGAGTCGTAGAGTCATTTTGTGATGCCATGTTGTATTGCACATATCGAGCATATTGTGTGTATGTTATTGAAATGCTTGGTATGTGTGGGATCTGACTATCTAGTTGTTTATCTTTAGTAGCCTCTCTTACCGGGAAATGTCTCCTAGTGTTTCCACCGAGCCATGGTAGCTTGCTACTGCTCTGGAACACTTAGGCTGGCCGGCATGTGTCCTTCTTCGTTCCTGTGTCTGTCCCTTCGGGGAAATGTCACGCGATGAATACCGGAGTCCTGCTAGCCCAGTGCTACAGCCTGGATTTACTCGCTGATGACCGACACGTTCGATGCTGGGTCATGGATGCCTGTCCCTGTAAGTCTGTGCCACTTTGGGTTTACGACTAGCCATGTCAGCCCGGGCTCCTTATCATATGGATGCTAGCGACACTGTCATATACGTGTGCCAAAAGGCGCAAACGGTCCCGGGCAAAGGTAAGGCGACACCCGTGGGAATACCGTGCGTGAGGCCGCAAAGTGATATGAGGTGTTACATGCTAGATCGATGTGGCATTGAGTCGGGGTCCTGACACTTTCTTTCGAGGTTTCTTGAAGTTCTTCGGGGCGCAACTCCACTACTTCACCCCAAACACCATCATATATCTTGCTGCTTTTGTGTCCATGTGCGAGAGCTTCCTGGGTTGTAGGCCACACTGGCGGCTCTTCAAGCACATATTCACCCGCTGTTCTCAGTCGGTCAAGAAGGCCAACCCTAGTGACGAGAGAACGCAAGTGATTCAGATGTGCGGGGGTCTTGGGATCCAAATGAGGAGCAAGAGTACTTTCCCAGCCATGATCCTTCCTGAGTCGGTTCGAGGGTGGCAGTCGACTTGGTTCTAGTACAAGGACCAGCCGACCCCAGGTCAGGCGACTAGACTTCCCCCCTTTTCCATGGCCCGAGTGGAGAAGCCCTCTTCTTTGAAAGTGATCCCAGAGGACAAGGCGCAAGTGAAGGTGCTGGTCGAGTGAGTAGTTCAACTTGGTTCATGATGGGGTAACCGGTATGGATCTGTTGGAGGTCTTCCTCAGGCGACGCATCCAACCACTTCAAGCCCGTGACCATCCGATGTGGATGTATTCGGGCATCGATGACACCACTCGTATCCATCCAGAGGAGGTCGATGATGCTATGTTGGAAGGGTGGCTGAAGAGTATCACTGGCAACAAAGACAACTCCAGGGGATCCCGGAGGATTCCTCCACTAAATAATTCATACGAGACTGACAAGGTATGACTCCACATGGTCGAGTGTTTTCTTGATTTATCAAATTGTTGTCTGTTGTCACCCGACTGCCTCTTGTCTTGTTTGTTGTCTTCTAGGCCCTGACTGAGATGTACTCAATGCCCAACGGGGAGCAGGAGCAGGACCTAGAGGGAGAAGCGAGTGGAGGTGAAAGCGGCGAATGGCGCTCTGACGACGAGGACAACGACGACCTGAGTGATGAAGAAGAGGTCGACTCTCATCCTCGTAGGGAGAAATGATCCAAGCTTTCTCATGATCCAGCAAGTGCCCGCGGCAAGGCGACCGCGCAGACTGGGCAGTCATCGAAGCACCCTCGAACGTATTCTCCAGCACTAACCGAAAAGGCGTCGAAGCAACCAAAAGTTGCGCCGTCCAAACCGCCAAAGGCCTTGCCGAAGATCAAATTTGCCATCCCCATTACTTATGGGTATTAGTTGGACTTGATTTCTTGCTTTAGTATGAATCTGGACTTGAGTCAATTCATTTCATCAGATATGACGGACTGAACTCTGAAATTTGTAGTGTTGCTACCTCTGGGACTTCCACTCGCCAGTATGAAGATGAGGACATGGAAGATGTGGTCACCTCCAATCCAGGTATAAACCTCGTGATCTCATTCTCGATTGTATGGTCGATTAACTTCTGGTGACTCATCTGGAGTCGGCTGACTTTTTTGCAGCCCCTCCCAATGTCATTGAGCTTCCGGATGACGACGAGGACGTGCCGCTGAGGCCCAGGAAGAGCAAGAAAACAACAGTTGGTAGGATATCTTGGTCGGAACCGGCAACAGAACCAACAGTCCAACAGCCCGAAGATACGAGTAGAACCTCTGTAACCTTTGTTGTCCCAGTGTCGAGTGAGCACCCCGCACCGTCGACTGTACCAGTGTTTTCTTCAGCCATCCAACCTCATGCCTTGGAGCCCCAAGCTGCTGCGTCTGGACCATCTGTCCCCTTCTTCACCACCTATCATGTTCCGGAAAGCCAGTCGGACACCACCGCGGAGGCTATCCGTCAGGCTAGTGTAATGATGGAGCGGATGAAGGCAGTGCACGACAATAGTCAGGCTGCTTATGACGCCAGTGCGGCTCTTCGAGCCAATGTCCAGGTAAGTTGACTTCTGGCTGAACTTGACTTCTGACTGAACTTATCTTGTTAGGATATGCTACCTGAATATTTCCCTTCGCACAATCTCTTATTGTCTGCTTTGAATCTGTACACCCACTGGGTGTTTTGTCGTCTGTATTATTTGCACTCTTCCACTCGGTCTGGTCGAGTGAGATCTGAACCAGTGGGGGCATGCTAAGTGCACCCACTGGGTGTAGTCCCCGAGACCGCAGTCGACTGCTGGCAGTCGGCTGGGGTCTGAGCACTTTTTTTCAGTCTGGGCAGACCAGCCGAATGGAATCCAAACCAGTGGGGGCACGCCAAGTGCACCCACTGGGTGTTGTCCCTGATACTGCAGTCGACTGCTGGCAGTCGGCTGGGGTCTGAGTACTTTTCTTTTAGTCTTGAAGCTTTATTCACTCGGAAGTAAATAATCTTTGATCTCGTCGATTGATATGTCTTTTACTTACTGTAGAAATCTTGTACCCTCATTTCCAAGTTCGCCAAGTTTGAGGAGAAGTAGAGGCAACTCCAACTCCACCTTGACCTGGAGCTGGCCAAACAAAACTTGAAGAAGTCTCAAGATGACGTTGCCGGTATGGAAGGTAACAGCCTATCGACTGCTCATGTCGATCGTCCTTTAAATTATCCCTTCGATCTTCTGTTTGATCTAAATGTGTATTTTGTAGAGAAAATGAGGCTGGCCCTGGAGAAGAAAGACTTGGAACTTGCAGTTGCGCAGAAAGAGGCTCAAGAGAAGGCTACCCTTGTTGACCAGAAACTGGCTTCAGTCGGCGTGCTAGAGGAAGAAATCAACAAGCTAAAGTCGTCCCTCACCGAATCCAATCGAGAGGCGACTTGTCTGAAGAAAGATAAGGTGGCTCTGACCGACCAGCTGGAAAGCATGACGCGTAGGAGGAACGATCTGGAAGCTTACTTGTAACGCCCTCGATGCGGCTATATCTCCTACGTGTCGAAGCACGACTTAGAGGCATAACCGCATTGAAAGCAATGTCGCAAGTAAGGTAATCTTCACAACAACCCATGTAAATAGATAATAGGGGAAAAGTTACATAATTGGCTTACACTCGCCACGTCACACAAATACATGAATAACATTACAATCATCCAATACACTCATGGTCCGACTACGGTACCGAAATAAAAGATCAACCCCAACATGCGACACGGTCCCCGATCGCCCCAACTGGGCACCACTACTGATCATCTGGGAAAGACACATAGTAACGGTGAGAGTCTTCATCGAACTCCCACTTGAGCTCAAGCGCATCGTCTGGAACGGTATCATCGGTCCCTGCATCTGGTTTTGGAAATAAACTGTGAGTCACGGGGACTCAGCAATCTCGCACTCTCGCGATCAAGACTATTTAAGCTTATAGGTAAGGCAAGGTAATATGTGGAGCTGCAGCAAGCGACTAGCATATATGGTGGCTAATATGTTCGCAAAAGAGAGCGAGAAGAGAAGGCAAAGGACGAATGAAGAACTATGATCAAGAAGTGATCCTACAACAACCTACGTCAAACATTACTCCAACACCATGTTCACTTCCCGGACTCCGCCGAGAAGTGACCATCATGGTTACACACGCGATTGATACATTTTAATTAAGTTAAGTTGCATGTTATCTACAACCGGACATTAACAAATTCCCATCTTCCCATAACCGCGGGAACGGCTTTCGAAAGTTCAAATCCCTGCAGGGGAGTCCCAACTTAGCCCATCACAAGATCTCACGGTCAATGAAGGATATTCCTTCTCTCGAGACATTCCGATCAAACTCGGCATCCTGGTTTTACAAGACATCCTCGACAATGGTAAAACAAGTCCAGCAACACCGCCCGAATGTGCCGACAAATCCCGATAGGAGCTGCACATATCTTGTTCTCAGGGCACACTCAGATGAATACTATGTACAACTAAAACCAACCCTCAAGTTTCCCCGAGGTGGCGCTGCAAGTGGCTCTGTTTGGACCAACACTCAGAGGAGCATTGGTCCGGGGGGTTTAAATAAGATGACCCTCGGGCTCCAGAAACCCAAGGGAAAAAGAGGCTAGGTGGCAAATGGTAAAACCAAAGTTGGGCATTGCTGGAGGAGTTTTATTCAAGGCGAACTGTCAAGGGGTTCCCATTATCACCCAACCGCGTAAGGAACGCAAAATCCGGGAACATAACACCGATATGACGGAAACTAGGGCCGCAAGAGTGGAACAAAACACTAGGCAAAAGGCCGAGCCTTCCACCTTTTACCAAGTATATAGGTGCATTAAGATAAACAAGATAATATGGTGATATCCCAACAATAAACAATGTTCCAACAAGGAACAATCTCCAATCTTCACCTGCAACTAGCAACGCTATAAGAGGGGCTGAGCAAAGCCGTAACATAGCCAATCAACGGTTTGCTAGGACATGGTGGGTTAGAGGTTGACATGGCAATTTAGGAGGCATGATAAGCAAGTGGTAGGCATCATAGCATAGGCATAGCAAAAGAGCGAGCATCTAGCAAGCAAAGATAGAAGTGATTTTGAGGGTATGATCATCTTGCCTGCAAAGTTGTCAGAGTTGACTTGATCCTCGTAAGCAAACTCAACGGGCTCCTCATTAGCGAACTCGTCTCCCGGCTCTACCCAAACAAGACAAACAAGCAAAAGGAACACAATCAACCACGTGCAATCCTCAAACAACATGATGCGAACATGGTATGATATGCGGGATGCGGTATGGGATGCATATGCAAGATTTGACAAGGAATGATTGAACCTGGACTCAACATGGAAATCCAAAAGTGCCACTGGAAAGGTGAGGTGATTTCGGTTAAAATCGATATAAAGATCACCGGAATCGGATGCACGGTTTGGAAATGGCAAGCAAAACAAATATGGCACCGGTCTGCGATAAACAGCAAGTAGCCATCTAAATGCATCAAGATAATTATGCTACAGCACTCAAACATGGCAAAAAAATACATGGCAGGGATTCACTAATGATGCTTGACAAAAGATGAACACTGGGCTACGACTAATTCATCCATTAACAGGTTCAAACAAGCATGGCAACTATGCAAATGGTAAACAGGTTTCAGACTTAGTAAAATTAACACAAGTCTGGAATTTAACATCGGGTAGCACACTTTGGAGAATGAAAACTATAGGCTACAGGAACTTAACATGGCAAAGGAAGGCATGGCATGAAGCTACTCAAAGCACTTAACAAAAGTCTCTTAGTGACCTTGAGCCAAAAGGGACCAGAAAATACAATTGCAAGCATGCGAACATGGCAAAACCATAATCAGATTACAGACTTAGTGAAAATAAACTGGCGCATGCAAATCTGTTAACGAGTAGGCATGTTCACGAGCTCGATGCACTCACTACGGAACAAGGCATGACAATCTAAGCATACACCCATCAAGAATACATATGATAGAAGCTAGACATGGCAAGAACAACAACATAGCATGCCCGGATCAACAACAACATCCTCGGCAAAATCGCTAACAAGTAAACAATCTGCCAGGATTCATGAAATAGCAAAAGTAGAGCTCGATTGACTCAAGCGAGGCTGCTCCATAATTGCAAAAAAGGACATGGATGGATAGAGCACCACAATATTAAGAAATCATCCTTACTGATCATCCTCAAAAGAGGCACGGATTACTAGCAAACAACATGAACATATGGCATATTGATAAAATCAGATCAAGGACTTGGAGAAATTCTAAGTCCCTGAAATCAGCATTAACGAATGCACTACTTTGCAAGCTTGTGCTAGTCACCACACATATCATAAAAATACATGGTAAGCACATCTTTAAAGATGGCATGGCATATAACAAAACTCATGTAGAACTCAGGAGCATATCATGCACACATTAATCATGGCAAAAATGACAAATAGCTATTTGATGCAGCGGACCTAACAATTATCTCAAATAGCTCTCTTCCAACAGCATTTCGGGCATCAATATGAGCTCAAAAGAAAATGATGCAATGAGATGAAATGATGTACTCTTTGAGGCGAACATTTTGATATGCTACACGCGCAAAACGGAGCTACGGATGAGGAGTTACGGCATGATGAAGTTGCAAGAAAAATTAGGGTTTCGGGGAAAGTCAACCCCTCGGGATCCAGATCCAGATCCGGATCACTGTAGCTGCACGGTTGCCGAGGTTCGCCGGGGTGTTGCTGGACTTGGCGCGGAGCTCCCCGGAGGAAGAAAGCCGAGGGTAGGAGAGGCCGGGGCGGCGCCGGCGTGGCGCGGGAGCTCCGGCGGCGAGGTTGGCGTGGCGGGGCAGCGAGGAGGCAAGGTCCGGCAAGGGCGGCGCTCGTCGGCGTGGTGGCGGAGCGGGCCGGCGCCGGAGCCGAAG
>NC_057797.1:157775412-157785072 GCF_018294505.1 Triticum aestivum | reverse complement strand
GGAGCCGAAGGAGGCGGAGGGAGAGCACCCGGGCGGCGCGAGCGTGGAACGGCGGCGGCGGACGACGGGCTCGCGGGGGCCCGACTTGGGCCTCCCGGGCCGGAGCGGCGGCGGCGGGGTACGGTGCCACGTGGCGGTTCACCAGTGGTTGCGGGGCGGCTGCGCGAGACGTCCGGCGCGGACCGGACGTGTCCGACGCGTGCATGGAGCGGGGCTAGGGTTTGGGGTTGGATTGGATCCGGGATTTTCGGGGGAGATGTCTATTTATACATAGGAGGAGCTAGGAGAGTCCAAATGAGGTGCGGTTTTCGGCCACGCGATCATGATCGAACGACCGAGACGATGGAGAGGGTTTAGGTGGGTTTTGGGCCAAATTGGAAGGGTGTTGGGCTGCAACACACACGAGGCCTTTTCGGTCCCTCGGTTAACCGTTGGAGTATCAAACAAAGTCCAAAGGGCACGAAACTTGACAAGCAGTCTACCGGTAGTAAACCAAGGCCGCTTGGAAAGTCACGGTCCAATCCGTAAATGTTTAACCCCCGACACACGAAAAGAGGTAGAAATGACCACCGGAGGAGATAGGAGCGCCGGAATGCAAAACGGACAACGGGGAAAATGCTCGGATGCATGAGACGAACACGTATGAAAATGCAATGCACATGATGACATGATATGAGATGCATGACAAGGCAACAACACATGGAGACGAAAACCCGAACCCGAGGAAATAAAGTAACTTGGTGCTGGAAATGGCAAGAGTTGGAGAACATATAAGGTAAATTACATCCAGGGTGTTACAACACTCCACCACTACGAAAGGATCTCGTCCCGAGATCTAGGACTGGAAGAACGCCGGGTACTCAGAACGGAGGTGATCCTCGCACTCCCAGGTGGCTTCACGGTCAGAATGGTGTGACCACTTGACTTTGAGGAATTTGATTGACTTATTGTGAGTCTTGCGTTCAGTCTATTCAAGAATAGCAACTGGGTGCTCACGATAAGAAAGATCTTCTTGGAGATCAATGTCTTCGAAGTTGACGGTGCGGTCAGGGGTCTTGAAGAACTTGCGGAGCTGAGAGACATGGAACAAGTCGTTCATGTTTGCAAAATTTGAAGGAAGCTCGAGTTGATAGGCGAGATCGCCTCTCTTGCTGACGATCTTGAAAGGACCCACGTATCTAGGGGCAAGCTTCCCTTTGATACCGAAGCGACGAGTACCTTTCATTGGAGAGGCGCGGAGGTAAACATGGTCTCCGATCTCGAAAGCGAAATCATGATGCTTACTATCATAGTAGCTCTTCTGTCGCGATTGCGCTTCTTTGAGGTTATCACGAATGACTTTGCACATTTCCTCTGCCTCTGAGATCAAGTCATTTCCAAGAAGTTGACGTTCACCGGTTTCTGACCAAGTTAAGAGGAGTACGACACTTCCTGCCATAGAGTATTTCTAATGGGGCCTTGCCCGAACTTGCTTGAAAAGTGTTGTTGTAGGAGAATTCGTCATATGGAAGACAATCTTCCCACTTCATACCGAAGGAGATAACGCAAGCCCTGAGCATATCTTCGAGAATTTGATTGACACGCTCGACTTGACCGCTAGTTTGAGGATGGAAAGCTGTGCTGAAGCGGATGTTGGTGCCCATGGCCTTCTGAAAAGAATCCCAAAACTTGGAGGTAAAGATGATGCCACAGTCTGAAGAGATCAACTATGGAATGCCGTGCAGAGAGGCAATCCGAGAGGTATACAGCTCCGCCAATTGAGCTGAAGTGATAGACTCTTTGATAGGCAGAAAGTGAGCCACTTTAGTGAGTTTGTCGATGACAACGAATATAGCATCATTGCCATGTTTGGACTTTGGAAACCCAGTCACGAAGTCCATCTCAATGTAGTCAAACTTCCATTCTGGAATGGCAAGAGGTTGGAGGAGACTAGTTGGTCTTTGGTGTTCTGCCTTCACTCATCTGCAGACATCACATTCGTTCACGAACTGAGCAATCTCGCGCTTCATTCAAGTCCACCAATAAGCCTGCTTGAGGTCCTGATACATCTTCGTACTCCCAGGGTGGATGGAGAGGAGTGAATTGTGAGCCTCATTCATGATGACTTTACGAAGGTCACCTTTAGGCACAACAATGATCCTCGAAGAAGAGAGTATCCTTCTCATCAAGGCAATAGCACTTGTACTTGGGTTGACTCTTGGCAATCCAAATCTTCACCTTCTTCACCATAGCATCAAGAAGTTGAGCCTCGCGAATCTAATCTTCCAAAGTAGGAGAGACTTGAAGGTTGGCGAGGAAACCTTGAGGAACAACTTGCAGATTGAGTTTGCGGAAATCTTCACAAAGCTCGGGTTGGTAAGGCTTGAGAATCAGACTATTGCAGTACACCTTCCTGCTCAAAGCGTCAGCAATCACATTGGCCTTGCCTGGAGTATACTCAATACTCGGATTATACTCTAGAATCATTTCGACCCAACGAGTCTGCCTGAGGTTGAGATTAGGCTGAGTGAAGATGTACTTGAGACTCTTGTGGTCAGTGAAGATGTCCAATTTTCTTCCCAATAAAAGATGTCTCCAAGTCAAAAGAGCATGCACAACTGCCGCCAACTCGAGGTCATGAGTGGGGTAGTTCTTCTCGTTGGGCTTCAACTGACGAGAGGTATAAGCCACAACTTTCTTCTCTTGCATCAACACTACACCAAGACCTTGAAGAGAGGCATCGCAGAAGACCTCGAACGGTTTGGATTCATCAGGAGGAGTCAGAACTGGAGTAGTGACAAATTTCTCTTTCAAAGTGTTGAAAGCGATGTCACATTCCGGAGACCAAACGTACTTGACGTGCTTCTGGATAAGGTTTGAAAGAGGCTTCGCGGTCTTTGAAAAGTTCTCAACGAACCTTCGACAGTAGCTTGCGAGACCAAGGAAGCTGCGGAGTTGCTTCACGTTCTGAGGTGGTTCCCAATTCACAATTGCAGACACCTTCTCAGGATTCACCGCTATGCCCTTGGCAGAGATGATATGCCCAAGATAGAGAACCTCATCGAGCCAAAACTCGCACTTTGAGAACTTGGCGTAGAACTGATGTTCCCTGAGCTTATCGAGCACCAAACGCAAGTGCTTGGCATGATCTTCCTTGTTCTTTGAAAAGACCAGAATGTCATCGAGATAGACCAAAACAAAGTCATTTGTGTAGGCGTTGAAGATGAAGTTCATCATGCGAGAGAAAGTCGGAGGAGCGTTGACGAGGCCAAAAGACATGACAGTGTATTCATATGAACCATAGCTTGTTCTGAAAGCCGTCTTGGGAATATCTTGCTCACGGATTTGAATCTGGTGATAGCCCATACGGAGATCAAGCTTGGAGAATACTTGAGCACCTTTGAGTTGTTCGAACAGCTCATTGATGTTGGGAAGTGGGTACTTGTTCTTGATAGTCTTCTTGTTCAATGGACGTTAGTCAACACAAAGTCGGTCCATTCCATCCTTCTTCTTCACAAAAAGAACTCCACAACCCCACGGAGAAGAACTAGGTCGGATGAGACCCATTCGCTCTTGAATATTGAGTTGTTTCTTCAGCTCCTTCAACTCTTCAGGTCCAAGCTTGTAAGGACGTTTGCAAACAGGTTCCGTGCCAGGCTCAAGATCAATGACGAATTCAACTGGCCGGTGCGGAGGCATTCCTGGAAGCTCTTATGGAAAGACGTCTTGATATTCGCAAACGACTGGAATTTGAGAGATGGCATCCAGTTCACCCTTCTCATTGAGAGAAAACAGATGGATGGTATCATCACGAGCGGCAAAGACAATTACATCCTCAGACGAATGAGTCAATTGAATCTGCCTGGCAGCACAATCAAGATGCACCTTGTGCTTAGAAAGCGAATCCATTCCGAGAATAAGATCAATACCCGAGTTTCCAAGAACCACTAGGGAGGACAGAAACTTGTAGTCACCCAACGTGATAGAGACATCCGGGACACAATTGTTAGAAGTCATTTGCTTGCCCGGAGACACAATCTTCAATGGGAAAGGAATCCTTTCGGTCACAAAATCATGCTTGGCAACAAATTGTCTTGAAATAAAAGAAAGCGATGCACCAGTGTCAAAAAGAACTTTTGAAGGAACAGAGTTAACTTGAAAGTTACCCATGATGACATCTGACGAGTCCTCTGCCTGAGCTGCATTCATCAAGTTGACCTTGGCGTGCTTGGGGTTATGCTTGACCACAGCTGTACTTGCCGATCTCACAGGAGGAGGAGGGAGACGCCTTTGATTGAAGCATTTGTTGGCATAGTGACCCTTCCGTCGGCACTTGTTGCACGTGACCTCTGAAAGCGGACGGTGATACGGAGGACTCGATCTTGGAGCTTGAGACGAAGTCTTGTTCTGAAAGCCAGGGTTGGTGGGTCGGAAGATCCACTGCCACCTTTGCTCTTGTGCTGATAAGGCTCACGGAACGGAGGAGGAGGAAGCCAATACTTCTACTGCTTATCCACTTGAGTTGAGGAAAAGGAGTAGCATCTCTGACTCGCTTCTTGGAAGCATCGCACTTCAGTTGAGCAGTCTCTTGCTTCAATGCCATGTTGTAAAACTCATCGTACCTCATGGGCTCAAAGAGAACAAGAGCTAGCTGTATTTCTTCTCTGAGACCACCCCTAACTAGTATATCATGCTCTTCTCGTCAGGGACGTCCGGCTTAGCAAAACGGGCTAGCTTCTGAAACATCTTGTTGTACTCATAGACAGACATAGAGCCTTGCTTCAGGTTGCGGAATTCCTCACGCTTGCTTTCAACCACGCTCTGAGGAATATGATGAGCTTTGAAGTCTTGACGGAATTCATCCCAGGTAATCACACGGCCTCCTCTAGAATCTTTGTACTACTGAAACCATTCTGCAGCTTGGTCTTTGAGTTGGAAGGAAGCGAACTTGACAAAGTCCTCAGGCCTGACGTTACTGCACTCGAAATGCTTGCATAAGTCCACGAGCCAATCATCAGCGTTAGTTGCCTCAACACAATTGCTGAAGGTCTTTGGCTAGTTTGCAAGGAACTGGTTGAGTGTAGCAAAGTGATTCTGATTGTTGCCCTGGTTGCCTTGGTTCTCTTGGTTGCGCTCTTGAAGAATTTGCATGATCAGCTGCGTGTTTGCATTGGTAGCGGCCATCATAGCTTGCCATGCCTCCGGAGGTGGAGGTGGTGGTGGTAGATCAGGATTCGGAGTCGTGCGCGTTGGAGGAGCCATCCTGAAGAGGTTGACATCCATTAGCACATTGATAGACAAATATTGAAGCTGAATCAAACAGGTTGAAATTGCAACATATAGTCTTCGCATCCGAAAAAAATGAACGAATGCATTCCAATTGAAATGATCACATATCCATAAATTGAGAAGCCACTTAGAATTGAGGTAGAAGAAAAACAACAACAAGGTACGGAACAAGAACGAATACTCGGTAAGGATCACCCAATCGCAAACCAAATATCTGTGGAAGAAGAACTAGAGCTACAAGAATTCCCACCTATGAAACTCCCGAACCTTTTCGGTTATGCAATCAGGTGTTGGGGATACAGGGAAGCATAATATCTCACCCAAATCTAGCAAATCCTACATCCATCTGTATCCATCCTTCAACACATAACCGAGAAAAACTTCGGAAATCATCTACCTCAACCTTCGAAAAGCATCCGTTATACAAGTTATGGCAATACTCCCGAACTCCCACCCCAGTACTGGGTGGCGTCGAGGTTATCTCACCAACAACTGCATAAAAGAGATTTTTGATGTCGGCGAAACTAAACTTAGGTATTCCAGAACTGCAACGATAAAATTGTGACGACAACACCTCAGAGCTCAACTCCCCGGGACACTGCCACAACCCCTAAATGACAGGAGGCACCAAGAACAATGTTCTCATCACAAATCGATCGGAACGATTCCAAGATACCCGCGTGATCCTAAATTTTTTAGTGAAATTTGAGAAGAGAAGAGTCAAAACTCTACGTCAGGATGCCTTACCAGAGTGATGAAGGGACTGGGGAGTAAAAAGAATTCCTAACTCTCCGATATATATAATCCTAAATGACTCAAAACATTTTTCTAGACTCCACAACGCCAGCTATTCGATCAAGCAGGGGGGCTCCTAAGGTCGGGGAAGGCTCTGATTACCAACTTGTAACGCCCTCGATGCTGCTATATCTCCTACGTGTCGAAGCACGACTTAGAGGCATAACCGCATTGAAAGCAATGTTGCAAGTAAGGTAATCTTCACAACAACCCATGTAAATAGATAATAGGGGAAAAAGGTACATAATTGGCTTACACTCGCCACGCCACACAAATACATGAATAACATTACAATCATCCAATAAACTCATGGTCCGACTACGGTACCAAAATAAAAGATCAACCCCAACATGCGACACAGTCCCCGATCGCCCCAACTGGGCACCACTACTGATCATCTGGGAAAGACACATAGTAACGGCGAGAGTCTTCATCGAACTCCCACTTGAGCTCAAGCGCATCGTCTGGAATGGTATCATCGGTCCCTGCATCTGGTTTTGGAAGTAAACTTTGAGTCACAGGGACTCAGCAATCTCGCACCCTCGCGATCAAGACTATTTAAGCTTATAGGTAAGGCAAGGTAATATGTGGAGCTGCAGCAAGCGACTAGCATATATGGTGGCTAACCTGTTCGCAAAAGAGAGCGAGAAGAGAAGGCAAAGCACGAACGAAGAACTATGATCAAGAAGTGATCCTATAACAACCTACGTCAAACATTACTCCAACACCGTGTTCACTTCCCGGACTCCGCCGAGAAGAGACCATCACGGTTACACACGCGGTTGATACATTTTAATTAAGTTAAGTTGCATGTTATCTACAACCCGACATTAACAAATTCCCATCTGCCCATAACCGCGAGCAGGGCTTTCGAAAGTTCAAATCCCTACAGGGGAGTCTCAACTTATCCCATCACAAGCTCTCACGGTCAACGAAGGATATTCCTTCTTCCGAGACATTCCGATCAGACTCGGCATCCCGGATTTAAAAGACTTCCTCGACAATGGTAAAACAAGTCCAGCAACACCTCCCGAATGTGCCGACAAATCCTGATAGGAGCTGCACATATCTCGTTCTCAGGGCACACTCAGATGAACACTACGTACAACTAAAACCAACCCTCAAGTTTCCCCGAGGTGGCGCTGCAAGTGGCTCTGTTTGGACCACCACTCAGAGGAGCACTGGTCCGGGGGGGTTTAAATAAGATGATCCTTGGGCTCCGGAAACCCAAGGGAAAAAGAGGCTAGGTGGAAAATGGTAAAATCAAAGTTGGGCATTGCTGGAGGAGTTTTATTCAAGGCGAACTGTCAAGGGGTTCCCATTATCACCCAATCGCGTAAGGAACGCAAAATCCGGGAACATAACACCGATATGACGGAAACTAGGGCCGCAAGAGTGGAACAAAACACTAGGCAAAAGGCCGAGCCTTCCACCCTTTACCAAGTATATAGGTGCATTAAGATAAACAAGATAATATGGTGATATCCCAACAATAAACAATGTTCCAACAAGGAACGATCTCCAATCTTCACCTGCAACTAGCAACGCTATAAGAGGGGCTGAGCAAAGCGGTAACATAGCCAATCAATGGTTTGCTAGGATATGGTGGTTTAGAGGTTGACATGGCAATTTAGGAGGAATGATAAGCAAGTGGTAGGCATCGTAGCATAGGCATAGCAAAAGAGCGAGCATCTAGCAAGCAAATATAGAAGTGATTTCGAGGGTATGATCATCTTCCCTGCAAAGTTGTCAAAGTTGACTTGATCCTCATAAGCAAACTCAACGGGCTCCTCATTAGCGAACTCGTCTCCCGACTCTACCCAAACAAGACAAACAAGCAAAAGGAACACAATCAATCACGTGCAATGCTCAAACAACATGATGCGAACATTGTGTGCTATGCGGGATGCGGTATGGGATGCATATGCAAGATTTGACAAGGAATGATTGAACCTGGCCTCAACTTGGAAATCCAAGAGTGCCACTAGAAAGGTGAGGTGATTGCGGTTGAAATCAATATAAAGATCACCGGAATCGGATACACGGTTTGGAAATGGCAAGCAAAACAAATATGGCACCGGTTTGCGATAAACAGCAAGTATCCATATAAATGCATCATGATAATTATGCTACAGCACTCAAACATGGAAACAAAATACATGGCAGGGAGCCACTCATGATGCTTGACAAAAGATGAACACTGGGCCACGGCTAATTCATCCATTAATAGGTTCAAACAAGCATGGCAAAAGTGCAAATGGTAAACAGGTTTCAGACTTAGTAAAATTAACACAAGTCTGGAATTTAACATCAGGTAGCACACTTTGGAGCATGAAAACTATAGGCTACAGGAACTTAACATGGGAAATCAAGGCATGGCACGAAGCTACTCAAAACACTTAACAAAAGTCCCTTAGTGACCTTGACCCAAAAGGGATTAGAAAATACAATTGCAAGCATGCGAACATGGCAAAAACATAATCAGATTACAGACTTTGTGAAAATAAACTGGAGTATGCAAATCTGTTAACGAGTAGGCATGTTCACGAGCTCGATGCACTCACTACGGAGCAATGAATGACAACCTAAGCATACGCCCGTCAATAATACATATAATAGAAGCTAGACATGGCAAGAACAACAACATAGCATGCCCGGATCAACAACAATATCCTCGGCAAAATTGCTAACAAGTAAACAATCTGCCAGGATTCACGAAATAGCAAAAGTAGAGCTTGATTGACTCAAGCTAGGCTGCTCCATAATTGCAAACAAGGACATGGATGGATAGAGCACCATAATATTATCAAATCATCCTTACTGATCATCCTCAAAAGAGTCACGGATCACTAGGAAACAACATGAACATATGGCATATTGATAAAATCAGATCAAGGACTTAGAGAAATTCTAAGTCCCTGAAATCAGCATTAACGAATGCACTACTTTGCAAGCTTGTGCTAGTCACCACACATATCACAAAAATACATGGTAAGAACCTCTGTAAAGATGGCATGGCATATAACAAAACTCAATTAGAACTCAGGAGCATATCATGCACACATTAACCATGGCAAAAATGACAAATAGATATTTGATGCAGCAGATCTGACAATTATCTCAAATAGCTCTCTTCCAATAGTATTTCGGGCATCAAGATGAGCTCAAACAAAAATGATGCAATTAGATGAAATGATGTACTCTTTGAGACGAACATTTTGATATGCTACACGCATAAAACAGAGCTACGGATGCGGAGTTACGACATGATGAAGTTGCAAGAAAAATTAGGGTTTCGGGGAAGTCAACCCTTCGGGATCCAGATCCGGATCACTGTAGCTGCACGGTCACCGAGGTTTGCCGGGGTGTCGCCGGACTTGGCGCGGAGCTCGCCGAAGGAAGAAAGCCGAGGGTAGGAGAGGCCGGGGCGGCGCCGGCATGGCGCAGGAGCTCCGGCGGCGAGGTTAGCATGGCGGGGCGGCGAGGAGGCAAGGTCCAGCGAGGGCGGCGCTCGCCGGCGCGGTGGCGGAGCGGGTCGGCGCTGGAGCCGAAGGCGGCGGAGGGAGAGCACCCGAGCGACGCGGGCGTGGAACGGTG
>NC_057797.1:157773263-157775138 GCF_018294505.1 Triticum aestivum | reverse complement strand
GACGACGGGCTCCCGGGGGCCCGACTTGGGCCTCCCGGGCCGGAGCGGCGGCGGCGGGGTACGGTGCCACGTGGCGGCTCGCCAGTGGTTGCGGGGCGGCGGTGCGAGACGTCCGGCGCGGACCCGACATGTCCGGCGCGCGGATGGAGCGGGGCTAGGGTTTGGGGTTGGATTGGATCCGGGATTTTCAGGGGAGATGTCTATTTATACATAGGAGGAGCTAGGAGAGTCAAAATGAGGTGCGGTTTTTGGCCACGCGATCGTGATCGAACGACAGAGACGATGGAGAGGGTTTAGGTGGGTTTTGGGCCAAATTGGAAGGGTGTTGGGCTGCAACACACATGAGGCCTTCTCGGTCCCTTGGTTAACCGTTGGAGTATCAAACGAAGTCCAAATGGCATGAAACTTGACAGGCGGTCTACTGGTAGTAAACCAAGGCCGCTTGGCAAGTCTCGGTCCAATCCGGAAATGTTTAACCCCTCACACACGAAAAGAGGTAGAAAGGACCATCGGAGGAGATAGGAGCGCCGGAATGCAAAACGGACTACGGGGAAAATGCTCGGATGCATGAGACGAACACGTATGCAAATGCAATGCACATGATGACATGAGATGAGATGCATGACAAGGCAACAACACGCGGAGACGAAAACCCGAACCCGAGGAAATAAAGTAACTTAGTGCCAGAAACGTCAAGAGTTGAAGAACATATAAGGTAAATTACATCTCGGGTGTTACACTCTCGCCAAGAAACTCTTTCTTATGCTCGCAGGTATCCTATTTTACTCGATAGTTTTACTGTTTGTAGGTTAGTCTTGGCCAGTCGACTAATTAACTCCTTGACTGCAGAATTCTGGCAAAACTTTGAAGAGGAGACTGGACAGATTGAGACGGTATTGGACCCAGTCCTTTCTCCAATCGGTGACAAGGCTGCTATGAATGTGCTTCGGCTGGAATCCCGCGTCGCCAGTGTTACAAGTTACCTTGCCCGTCTGAAGGTGGCAGTTTCACGGATCGACTCATCGCTCTGGCCAAGGGAAACACTTCAGAATGATCTCGAGTCTCTGATGGCTCGACTCAATGAGGTCCCTGGCCGAGTGCAGGAATGGAAGAAGTCCTCCGCCCGCTGCGGTGCTAACATGGCTCTGTCGCTGGTCAGGGTCCACTTTAGAGAGGCTCGAGAAGAGAAGCTGGCAGCGATCAAGGTCGCCAACACAAAAAGGCACGACTTCCAGTCCTTCATGGAAACTTTCATTGCTGCTGCCACTCGGATCACAGACGGGATCGACTTGGACGAGTTCATCGAGCCTGCCAGTCAACCTCCTGCTGAGTGAACCAACTTGATACTCAAACTTGCTTTAAATTTGCATCGGTATGCTGAGTGGTTATTGTAACTGTTAAACTCTTTCGGGTCCGACGCCCGAGTACTTTTGTCTTCGTCCTGAGACCTTTGAGATTTTATTTGATCTTGGTTTATCTTCTGCATGCGCTTGCATTTATCTTCGAGTGGAGCTTATTCTTCACTCGGAATATTCTTTGAGATGCAACTCCGAGGAGGATATCGCAGTCGGCCTGCACCTCGTCGTTCTTGACGATAGAGATGGAGTGGACATTGTACTTATAGCGCAGCTCCGTAGAGAGGATTGCAGTCGACCTGCACCTTGTCGTCCTTTCGGATAGGGATGGAGGGGGCATTGTGCTTGTCGCGTAGCTCAGTGGAGAGGATTGCAGTCGACCTGCACCTCGTCATCCTTGTGGATAGGGATGGAGCGGACATTGTACTTCTAGCATAGCTCCGTGGAGAGGATTGTAGTCGACCTGCACCTCGTCGTCCTTGCGGATAGGGATGGAGTAGACATTGTACTTGTAGCGTAG
>NC_057797.1:157751945-157771697 GCF_018294505.1 Triticum aestivum | reverse complement strand
TTTTCAACTTAGGCGAGTACTGGACTGCAGCTAAGCCCCCGAGTGAGAGACTTGCTCATCACTCGGTAGGATTTTTTTTAACTTAGGCGAGTACTTGACTGCAGCTAAGCCTCTGAGTGAGAGACTTGCTCATCACTCGGTAGGATTTTTTCAACTTAGGCAAAACGGATTCGCACCTAAGCCTCTGAGTGAGAGACTTTCTCATCACTCGGTAGGATTTTTGAAACTTAGGCGAAACAACTTCGCAGCTAAGCCACCCACTGGGGGATTTCAGAAACAAACGTAAATAATCGACAATCATTTTCATAAGATTGTAAAAACTCTTGTCTTTGATAAACAAACTCCAAAGGTGCTTCTTATTACATCTCAACGGACTGAGTGTTTTGGTATAAAAGGGGCGGAGCAGCTCCGCATTCCAAACGCGCGGCTCGTCTTTCTTATGCTCGACGTTGTAGAGGTGGTACGCTCCATTGTGGAGTACTCTGGTGATAATGAAGGGGCCTTCCCAAGAGGGAGCAAGCTTGTGTGGTTTCTGCTGATCCACTCGGAGAACTAAGTCTCCCTCTTGAAATGCTCGACCCCTCACGTTTCTGGCATGGAATCGACGTAGGTCTTGCTGATAGATGGTTGATCGTATCGAGGCCATCTCTCTTTCTTCTTCCAAGAGATCAACTTCATCTTGTCGTGCCTATTTTGCTTCTTCCTCTGAGAAAAGATCGACTCGAGGCGCATTGTGGAGCAAGTCACTCGGAAGTACAGCTTCAGCTCCGTAAACCAAGAAAAATGGGGTCACTACAAAAAAAGACACATCCGTGACATTTTGGGACGAACAAAATTTTTTCTGTCACACATATGACACTTCTATGACGATAATTGTGACAAAACCTGGTATCATCATAGATGTGGTGGGCTCCTACTTCTATGACAAAAAATCATGACAGAAAATGGGCTTTTCGTCCTGGGCGGGCCGGAGACGCAGCTGCATGACATTCTTTGGGCCGTCCATGACGGAAAATACCGTGGTAGAAGCGAGGGGGGATTTCGGGGAGTTCCCAGTTACGGTGGGAGGTTGGGGGCCGAGCGATGCACGTTTCTCTCATACACGTACGCGCGTGTGTGCGACGCGTTGGCTCTAACTGAACCCGAGTGAGGCGTTGGGCTCTAACTGAACCCGAGTGATTGCACTGCAGGCTACACGTTACTGAACCCGAGTGATCGATCGATGGATGTTAACTGAAACCGATCGAGCGATTCCTTCGCTACTGCTGCTAACTAAAGCCGATCGATGCTGCCTCTTGGATGAGTAGTGAGCATTGCGGGGGGTTTGGATGAACAGTGAGCAGTTGCGTTGCCTCTGGATGAACAGGACCCCGTGGTGTGATGGAGGGTTGGATGAACAGTAGACGGTGGAGGGGTGCCCGTGGAGGGGTGGTTGAACAGGACCCCGTGGTGTGGAGGGCTGGATGAACAGTAGACGGTGGAGGGGTGGTTGAACAGTAGCCGGTGGAGTAGCGCGCGGTGGAGGCTGGATGAACAGGATCCCATGGAGGCTGGATGAACAGGAGCCCGTGGAGGCTGGAGGAGGTCAACGGTGGAGATGAACAGTATCGCGTGGAGTCCCATTTTGCGGTATGCCACACCCCTCCCGATGAACAGGACCCCCGTTTCGACTGTAGCGCTCCAACACAAGTCCGTTTCCTCCGTTTTGCGGTACGCCACACCCCTCCCGATCAACAGGACCCCCGTTTCGACCGTAGGAAGTCCGTTTCCTCTGTTTTGCGGTACGCCACACCCCTCCCGATCAACAGGACCCCCATTTCGACAGTAGGAGGTCCGTTTCCTCCGTTTTGCAGTACGCCACACCCCTCCCGATGAACAGGATCACGTTTCGAACGTGGCCGGTTGAACACAAGGCTGTTTCCTCCGTTCTGCGGTACGCCAGGCCTCGTTTCCATTGCCTGTTCCGTCCAAGCCCTCCCGATGAACACGACGCATTCCGTTGCCTCCCCATGAACATGATGCATTCCGTTGCCTCCCTATGAACACGACGCATTCCGTTGCCTTCCCATGAACACGATGACGACGCTGTTTCTCCGTTCCGACCCAGCCATGTACACGAGCCCTCACTGTACGTATGCGCGAGTAGGCGTTCGAGACCCCACCCATATGTACACATACGTGGCCGTATTTTCTTTCTTGCACCCTGACCGATGTACGTACGTGTACATGCTACGTGCGCGCCTCTACTACGACACATGCGCGCCTCTACATCGACCAGTATATATGTACGTACATGTTCGCGACCAGAATGACAACGCTACGTACGCTTTGACCAGGTGGGTCCCGACTGTCAGGCACTTCCTTGCGTGCGAAGATGTTGCTGGTGGGTCCCAGCAGTCAGGGGGCGAATCATTTTTTTTTTGCCCGGACGCACTTCCTTGCGTGCGAAGGTGTAGCTGGTGGGTCCCAGCAGTCAGGGGGAAATGTTTTTTTCGCGAAATATGGTGGCCCGTCCGGTGGGTCCCCGCTGTCAGGTGGAGGAATAATTATTTTGCACGTAATAAGGAGGCACTTCCTTGCTGCGGCCGTGGACCCAGCTGTCAGCCTCTCCATGTACAGTCCACGTCTGATGGAAGTCGTTCCCTGACCACGTTGACCACGCCGCACCGAGAGCACCAGGGCGGTGGACGATGGCGAGGCCTAGGAAGGGGACGACGGGGAGCCGGGGAAGACGCGGTAGTGGAAGCCTGCGCGGAGAGGAGTACGAGAGTTCACTGGTTTGGCTGCAGTGTGAGGCTGCCGTCGCCGCACGGCCTGGCCAGCGGTTGGAATAGTAGGGGCGGTGAGGCCTCTGCGGCAGCACAGCCGGCCACGGGAGGCAGGAGCATGCGGCATGACCGGCGCTGCTTTAGGCGGCTAGAGCAAGAAGACCAGAGGTTGAAGAAGCACTACGGCCGTTGGATGGACACCGTACGGTCACTGGAGCTAGAATCATTCATATTGACTAAAGTTGACAAAGGCCCCTATCTCAGTCAACTTAGTAGGCCCACAAGTCAGCCTCCCACCATGGTGCGTCCCAGCTAGCAGGGGGAGTATTCATTTTATTGTGTGTAATAAGGAGGCACTTCCGGTGGGTTCGAGCTGACAGCGGGGGGAACGTTTTTTTCGCGAAATACGTTGGCCCGTCCGGTGGGTCCGAGCAGTCAGGGGGGAAATGTTTTTTTGTGAAATAAGGTGGCCCATCCGATGGGTCCCTGCTGTAAGGTGGAGGAATAGTTATTTTGCACGTAATAAGGAGGCACTTCCTTGCGGCCGCCTGGACCCAGATGTCAGCCTCTCCATGTACAGTACTCTTCCGATGGAAGTCGGTCGTTGACCACGCTGCATTGAGAGCACCAGGGCGGTGGTCTGGAAAACGGCGAGGCCTAGGAAGGGGACGACGCAGAGCCGGGGAAGAGGCAACAGTGGAAGCCCGCGTGGAGAGGAGTACGAGGGTTCACTGGTTCGGCTGCGGTGTGAGGCTGCCGTCGCCGCAAAATAACAGGGGGTGTGGGTGAGTGGAGGGATGGCCTGGCCAGTGGTGGGAGTAGTATGGGGGCGGTGAGGCCTCCGCGGCGCACAGCCGGCCACGGGAGGCAGGAGCAGGCGGCACGACCGGCGCTGCTTTGGGCGGCTGGACCAAGAAGACCAGAGGTTGAAGAAGCACTACGGCCGTTGGATGGACATCGTACGGTCACTGAAGCTAGAAACGTTTATTATTGACTAAGTTGACAAAGCCCTTGCTACGCTCCAACTTAGTAGGCCCACAGGTCAGCCTCCGAAACGGTGTGCCCCAGATGTCAGCGGGAGGAATCATTTTTTTGGCGGTCAAAGCTAAGAATATCCGAGATTGAAGAAGAAGCACGACATCCGTTGGATAGACATCCGACGGCCACAGCTGCTAGAACCGTGTGTTGACTATAATAAGTTGGCAAGGCCTTGCATATGCGTCAACTTATTTTTTTAGGGGACGCATCACTTAGTAGGCCCACAAGTGTGTGGCGGAGAACTTATAGCCCATTTGCGTTTTGTAAGAATGTACAACCCATTTTGGAATTCTAATGGAATTTACAACAGCCCATTTACAGTTTGTTAAAAGTAAAGCCCATTTTCTACCTAGGACAATGATTAATAATTTCAACCAACCATTGAAGACAAAATTCAATAAAATTTCCCCCATTTTGATTGGCTCTGAAATATTTTTATCCTGAAATTTCTAGTCAAATTAAATATAAATTTGTATTACGTAAAAATCCAACGAAACATTGCGCGCGCAACAATGAAAATTTAAGATTTTCAAAATCCATAAATAATATTTTATAAACTAATTTCGTGTTTGGTGCATTTTTTATAGTTACTGCCCATTTTTAAAGCCCATTTTCCTGTTAAGCTTAATGCATCCCTCCGAGGAAAGATTTGCAGCCCAGCGGGGCGGAGAATAACAAGTTGACCTTGCCTGGGTATTCCTCAAAAAGACGTATAGCTGGGCTAGCCATTTTCATCTTGAAAAAATTAGTATCTGGGCTGGATATCTGGCTTGGGCTAGACGGGCCATAGCCCGCCCAGTTAATACCCTGCTCTCCTTTGAACAACAACGAAATCATCGCCAAGAAAAACTCTGCAGTGCTCATGACTCAAAAACACAAATACTGCTAAAGCTGCTTGGTCCCAGCTGTCAGCCGCACCTTGTGCAATTCTCTTGTTTATATTGACTACATAGGTTGACAATGGTGTGGGACCGTGATGTCAAGAAACCAGGAGAAAGCAAAAAACAATATAGTTGTACATAATAAGGAGGCACTTGCGTACGTAGGGCTATGGCCCTAGTGGGTCCCTAGTGTCATCCAGTCAAAATAAAGTCATCTCTTGAATCCTCATGTTTGTTGATGATGTTAACAATGCTCGGCGCCACGGTGAGCACAACAAATTGAAGGACAATGGAGAGGGCCTCGTGGGCCCTACAGATGGTCTGATACAGCGTCCGCTACTCATTCAGGAAGCCAGGATCATCGGACACCTATGAGCACCTTCGAGAAACTGAGACGGCATGAAATGGTAAGGCCGCGCTTGGGAGCTCTGGTTTATTTCAAACCTGTATTAACATACAAGTGTAATTTACTCGTCATCGAAAACAACGCGTAAAATATAGGTGTAATGAAACCGAGGGCCCAAGGTTTGTAAGTAAAACGGGTGGGTTACGCGTGTAATATGAGAGACCAGTGTATATTTTACGAGCAGTGCTATATGGACGAAATTACCAGACGATACATGCATGACGTGTGTATCATGCCATCCATGGGCAAGGCTGAAACAGCAGCTAACGGCTGGATTAGCAATCGTCCGAGTGTCGTTCAGGTTTTTATCGTGTGTCAAGTACTTCCGATATTTTACTACTCGAAATCGACCAACCTAGCGCCTTCGCCCAAGACCATCTGCTTTAATTTACAAGCGTGAGTTTTACAAGCGGTTTTGGTTGGAAAACGATGATCCAATCACGGACTAATATCATGAGTTGGTCGGAAGATCATATGGTTTCACGTCTAACCTACCCGTCTTATCGTATAGGCTATGAATGAAACATCATATGATGAACTTCTTAAGCACGAAAACAACACAAGAGGATGATCTTCTTAACAAGCAAATCACTAGCATTAGATCGACATGCAAAACAATACGAAGTATTATTCTCAGGAGGCACGGTGAACAGCTCGTGATGCCGCATGCCAAAACATTCCAAGCTCAACTTTGCAATCAAACACAAGGCCTGGCATTACATAGACAATATTCAGAACAAACTCTTAACATAGGAATATCTCAGCAGAGTAACTATTTACTTCTAAACTGAACACAGGAATAGGAAAAAACACCCGACGCTGCTCACAGCAAGGGCGTCCCACTCAAAAATATCAAATGCATGTCTTCTGGCTAACTTCAAAGTTCAAATTTTGACAAGGTTTCCCAATTCCAATATATTAAACTAACATCTTCTTGCTAACATCAATGATTAAACTTTGACAAGCTTTTCCCATTCAAAATATGTAATGCCTATGATCGTGGAGTCCTGTCACTTCTTGCTAACATCAATGATTAAACTTTGACAAGCTTTTCCCATTCAAAATATGTAATGCCTATGATCGTGGAGTCCTATCGCCTCTTGTACTTGTTTGGGCACTTCTTGCCTAGGGCACTCCACGTGTTGTTAAATTGCCAATGGTCTCTGCAGACTAGTCGTGTCACCGGTGTCTAATATTTATGGCACCGGCTATAGCAATGGAGGGATTCGGTGCCAAACTAAGAAAAGGTGAAATTGGCACCTCTTTTGGCCTACATAGTGGAAGGCCTAATACTCTGTAAAGCGTCTCGGTCATTCCTTCTGTAATGTAGCGCAAACAATGGTTGCTTCTTTCTGCAAAGTGTAACGACGAACTGGACCCAGTAATGCAGCAGTTTGCCTTGGACACATTGGCTCCTTTTGTGTAGTTGAACTAAAATCAAAGTCGGAATAAAACCGAGCTTTAATTTTGATATCCCTGTAAGCAACAAAAGGTATAAGGGAAACAATTACTGAGAAATAACGGTTAATGACTTGTACTCCCAGAAGAAAAACATCTACTAATCTACCTTATCTTAATGGGAACCAAAGCAGGAGAGTAGCAATTCTCAATCCGTGTGATTCATTCATATTAACTGAGACATTATCTAAACAATGCCTTGTTTCAAGATGTATAAAGAATGAAAAAGCAGAAAAGTATCATTCCTAAAACAATGCGACTGATTCATTTTAACAGAGACATTATCTTGGTTAAACATGTAGAAAGAACTACAAAGTAGGATAGTACCATTTGTAAAACATTGTAAGTCTATAACTGATATATAATAACAGAGACATTATCTGAACAATTCATTTCTTAAACATGTACTCCTGCCGATCCCTAACGGAAATGGTACTCCTGCCGATCCCTAACAAGTGTTTGCAGTTTTGAACTAAGATTCAGTTCCTGGGTAGAGTGGGCGCAACAACAGTATGTGCTTCCATCTACTTATAAAGGGGGTGATGCAGAGTTTGTTGTAACAAATCAACAAGCATCATGTCTGGGTTGGTTCCATTTTTGTTCACTACTTAATGGGAAAAGACAACAATACAATAGCTTCAATTCAACATTTATTTAAAATAGTACCAATACAAGTAGCACAACATCTCAAAGCACACTGCATAATCATGTGGATGAAGGCTTGTACTGACCTTTCATGAGACCGACAACGATAAAATATGAATCTGCCAACACGAATAGGAAATCCAATCTCATTTTGTGCAGTTGCACTGAAATCAAGCAAAGTGTTTCGCGTAGCGAAGCAAAATGTCGCAATAGCAATAAGTTGAATAGATATCCCTTTATAAACAGAGGCAAAAAAGGAATCAATTACTGGCTAATAAAGGAGGATGAAACCTGCGGCCACAAAAATGGTAATCCCGCCAATCCCTAACAAGTGTTGTAGTTTTGAAATAAGATTCAGTAGTTAATTCTGAGAGTGGCATCAATTACTAGCTTATAAAGGGGGTGATGCTGAATTTGTTGTAACAAAGCAACAAGCATCATGTCTGGGTTGGTCCCATTTTTCTTCACTACTTAATGGGAAAAGACAGCAATACAATAGCTTCAAGTCATCATTTATTTAAAACAGTACCAATACAAGTAGCACAACATCTCAAAACACACTGCACGATCATGTGGATGAAGGCAAGTACCAACCTTTCATGACGCACACAAGATCACGTACGAATCTGCCAACACGAATAGGTAATCCAATCTCGTTTTGTGCAGTTGCACTGAAATCAAGCAAAGTGTTTCGCGTAGCGAAGCAAAATGTCACAATAGCAACAAGTTGAATAGATATCCCTATATAAACAGAGGCAAAAAAGGAATCAATTGCTGGCTAATAAAGGAGGATGAAACATGCGGCCACAAAAATGGTAATCCCGCCAATCCCTAACAAGTGTTGCAGTTTTGAAATAAGATTCAATAGTTAATTCTGAGAGTGGCATCAATTACTGGCTTATAAAGGGGGTGATGCTGAATTTGTTTTAACAAAGCAACAAGCATCATGTCTGGGTTGGTCCCATTTTTGTTCACTACTTAATAGGAAAAGGCAGCAATACAATAGCTTCAATTCATCATTTATTTAAAACAGTACCAATACAAGTAGCACAACATCTCAAAGCACACTGCACAATCATGTGGATGAAGGCCTGTACTGACCTTTCATGAGACGACCAACATAAAATATGAATCTACCAACACGAATAGGAAATCCAATCAAGTTTTGTGCAGTTGCACTGAAATCAAGCAAAGTTGACGGTGTGACATTTAAGTTTTCTATAGCAACAAGTTGAATAGATATCCCTATTTTAAGAGGCAAAAAAGAAAACAATTACTGGCCAATAAAGGAGGATGAAACATGCGGCCACAAAAAGAAGCATCTACCTTATCTTGATGGAAAACAAAGTATAGGACAGTAGCATTTCTAAAACGGTTGCATTGATTCATATTAACAGAGAAATTCTTTTAAAACAGATCAGTAGTTAATTCTGAGATTAACAACAGCAAAATAGCTGCATGGGACATGCCAGCACCATGTGCGTCCACACGTATAAATGGGTGATGCAGAGTATGTAGCCAAGCAGCATATATGCGCTGGTCCCATATTTGTTCTCTTTGAACCTTCTTCCTATGTGAGGGCAGCAAATCTAGTCGTGCACAAACTACCCGACCCCCCAGTTTCTTTCCCTTTTCAACAAAGAGATCGGTTCCTTACAGATGTGTGTACTGGGTTACCCCCTTTTTTCCTTTTCGACCTACAAAGCGGCTGGATAGCCAGTCTATACTACTTTCCGCCCCTCCTTTCCTCATTGAACCACGTCCTAGATTCTTGCACCAGCCCACCGCACCCTTCTTTCCTCTTTGAACCAAGACCTAGATTCGACTACAGATCGAAAAAGATCCACATGCAGCTAGAGCAACAACGGTTTCAAAGAAACTTATACCTTAGGGTCCTCGGGATGTGGCAAGGCATGCGGCGGGAGGCTGGATCTTCCCACACTACGTACGGCAGCGAGGAAGAAGGGGTCAGTGGCCCTCCCGCACAGGCGCTGGGTGAAAGAGAACAGCGCAGCCGGTAGTGGATTGCCTCCCTCGCCGAAGGCGATAGAGTGAATGCTGCACCTCCTCCCCTTCCCGGTGCAATGGGATACTGACGCCTCCTTCACCAGCTGTGAGGGGGGAGAGAGAGACAATAGGCCAACGCAGTATTGTTTAGATCTGGTGAAGAGAGGGTGAGAGACTGTGAATATAGCAAACCCTAGCAAATGAGCGCTGAGCCTCCAGCGTGTAACATATATGTAGTGCGGCGAGCGTGTGGAGAGTGCAAACCCTAGCAAACAAGCGCTGAGGCTCCCGCTTATATATATATATATATATATATATATATATATATATATACTACTGTAGTATGGACTGAGCTCCGGTGCCTTCACTGCACCTGCTTTTGGCTGTATGACAGGTGAGCCAGCCACATTTTGGGCCCACCTTTCGTAAATCCAAAGGCAGGTGCACTAATTCAATGAAGCTGCGTCCATATAATACTCTCGTGTATACGACTAAAATATAGTGGAGTGGGTTTCTTATTCTCTCCATAACAATCGTTTTAAATTGTGTAAGTACGAAACGAAACTCTTTATTTAATGTACAGTGAAGAAAACTAGTACTACTTCCGATGAACTAATGACCCACGCCCATGCGACCTGGTCGGACTTCCTGTCCTTCACGTGTGGTACACTACTCTCCCTTAAGAAAACTCGATCAAAAACACGCCCCCACTTCCAGGTCGCTTGAGTCGTCGCGCACACACACATAGACATAGACATGCATATCCGTGTTTACATAAAATTCCATTTCCATCTCCAACTCCAATCATATTTGTCCAACTGGCACATTATTTACGTTGTTAATTATATATGCAGCAATATTAACGTACAACATCTCTTGTTTGTGCACGTCCGGACCGCTGCCACGGCCGGTCCTGACCAACCTGAACCCTCTTCATCACCCGCGCGTGCTTCCCGCCCGAAACGGTCAGTGCCGCATTCATGCCCGGCCAGAGCGGACGCGGCCTCTCACTGGCGTCGGCATTGAAGCGGCGCGCCGGCCGAGAGAGCATCGCCCGTGCCGCTTCCGGGTGCACGCGGCTGCTCCACGTTCAAAGGTTGCAATAGCCGGCTACAACATGCGCGATCTCTTCCAGTAGTAAGTTCTTGGGAGTCCGTGCTACAGCTAGCTGTCCTCCCCCAACTCGTCAATCTCTTCCAGTAGTGCTAGTACTCCATGGCGCGATCCATCGACAAGCAGGCGAGAAAGTTATGGTATACTACTCGGTTTGCGGTGAGTGGGATGCCGAGCGACCGTGTGGGGTCGAGCTGTGGAGGAGGGTGAGACATGAATACGACAGACATGATTTAAATGTTGGTTTTGCTCGATGGCGTGATCCAACGAAACGAACGTTGGTTTCTCTCCGTTTCCATTTTTTCTCCGGAAAAACAGAAACTTTTCCACTCCATTTTCATTCCTATTCCAAGGTTGCCCCATTACAACATTCCATCAAATACAAAGGAAAACTAACACGCATGCTGATGCATCTCACTGATTCACAGATCATAGCCAATATTTACTTCACAACTAAATAAAAAAGTTGTGAGAGCGTGTACGATAGAAAAACTACTGATGGGGTCACTACGACTTAAACCCTAAACCCTAAACATGATTTAATTTCCTGGCCAAGTAGAACCTGTCGAAGGAAAGACGGTTGGCACCCTCGGATCATACGATGCTTTTGTGCAGTTCCACTAAAATCGACCTGGGCATCCCTGATGGCAAAGATATTGAAGAAGTGTGATTAGAATAATAGTACTGGCACTAGTTCATGAGACATAAACTCATCACAAGTAGAAGACGGTAGAAGTAGAGAAAGATCGACATGGAGATGGAGCTACGGTAGTGGAGCAAGCCGGCTCCAAAAGGAAGATGGACTACCTAGGACGTCGGGCTGTAGCAAGAAGGGCGGTTGGGACGTGGCATCGGCCCATACCGCGGTGTCCCCCGATTGGGACGCACCGACTATGGGTTTTCTCCCTCGCCGATGTCGACCGCGTCTATGCAGAACACTGTTCCCTTACCCTAGCTGCGGGATCAGGCCCGTCGTTCTATGCTTGTGAAGAGAGCAACCTAAGCAAGCAGGCTTGTAGCTTAGGCTCCTGCTAGTGTATATATAGTGGTTTCTTTTTCTCTCCATATCAACCATTTTATATTGCGTATGTGTCATTCAAGACTGAAATGATGGTTGCTTCTTCTGACTAACTTACTGTGTGATTTGACTGCTCCTTAGTGGCCCCTACACGTACTCCCCCTACGTGTATGCAACAGTCACACGTACACATGGACGCAAAAACGCGCGCGACGCCCTAATGCATGCATGTTCGAGCACACGACGGAACACACACGGTCACGCTCAAGTGCTCAACCTACACGTGCATGCACACACATACTCAGTCAAGGTGAGCTAGTGACCGTATGAACACCGGAAAATATATATATTGAGCGCAATGAAGTCCACTGACCGTATTTTTACAAATATACAGTGACAGACAGTGTATTTATCTCGTTTGAAATTAAGCCATATTAACCGGAGAGGAGGCAGCATGGACTAGCATTACTTCACTAGTAGATAAAGGGCCTTTAGTCTCGGTTCATAAGGGCCTTTAGTCCCGGTTCTGGAACCGGGACTAAAGGGTCGGTACTAAAGCCCTCCACGTGGCTGCTTCCTGGAGGTCCACCTTTAGTCCCGGTTGGTAACACCAACCGGTACTAAAGGAAATTTTATGATTTTTTTGAATTTTTTTAAAAAAAATTATTTTCAAATTTCTGAATTATTTTAACCTCTAATCTCCAATCATAAGGGCCTTTAGTCTCGGTTCATAAGGGCCTTTAGTCCCGGTTCTGGAACCGGGACTAAAGGGTCGGTACTAAAGCCCTCCACGTGGCTGCTTCCTGGAGGTCCACCTTTAGTCCCGGTTGGTAACACCAACCGGTACTAAAGGAAATTTTATGATTTTTTTTGAATTTTTTTTAAAAAAAATTATTTTCAAATTTCTGAATTATTTTAACCTCTAATCTCCAATCACCCCTCATCACTGCTCAATTTAACCTTTAATCTCTAATCACCACTCATCATTCCAAATCATCTAACTTCCCGAACAGTCACCCATCCTCTCACTACTCCAGCCTGAGCACGCTTAACTTCCGGGTTCTATTCTCCCTCGTTTCCAAGTCTGCACTTGTTGTTTTCCTGACAATAGTAAGATATCAATCCTATTAACCCTCAGGAATTTAGCTTGAGCATGAAGTCACACATTTCACTCTTTGAGTTTGAAACTATTGTTCTAAAAAACAATAATTATTTAGTAACACTAATATTTCTTGAATAAGTAGTTTGACCACAGTTTGACCCTAGTTTGACCATAGTTTGACCATTGTTTGACCACAGTTTAACCATATTTGACCAAAATTCAAAAAAACTAAAATAATTATTTAGTAACACTAATATTCTTGAATAATTATTTAGTAACACTAATACTTCTTGAATAAGTAGTTTGACCATAGTTTGACCAGATTTAACAAAAATTCAAAAAAAATCTGAAATTTGAGCATAACTTTTTTTCCTTTTAGAATTTGGGGATTCTCAAAATTTGCAAACAGGCTGTCAAAATCGGAAGCGGATTTTCGTTCTGAACATTTTGATATATTATATGTTTTTTCCGACATCGTATGCAAAAGTTATAGCCGTTTTACATTTTCCCTACATTTTTTGCAAAACATGTCCAAATTTAAGTTTTTAAATTTTCCTAACTAATAGATGTAGTAATATAACTACCTCTCGAAGGATTTTATTTTTGAAGTTTTTATCATTTTCTTTTGATTTTTTCGAAACAAAAAAGGCGATCCACAAGGGGGGGGGGGTAGAGTTTGAAAATGGGACCTTTAGTCCCGGTTTGAGACACAAACCGGGACTAAAGGGCATTGCACCCTTTAGTCCCGTGTCTCAAACCGGGACTAAAGGTCTAATCTTTAGTCCCGGTTTGAGACACAAACCGGGACTAAAGGGCATCGCACCCTTTAGTCTCGGTTCGTGCCTCAAACCGGGACTAAAGGGCTCAGGTGAACTGGGACTAATGCCTTAGCCGCACGAACCGGGACCAATGCTCACATTAGTCCCGGTTCGTGACTAAACCGGGACTAATGGGCTGACCCAGCCTAGACCTTTGCCCCCTTTTCTACCAGTGCTTTGCTGTGTCCCGTCAACTTGCCGAACAAGGAGAAGGTTGCAGGACGGGAGAAGCTTGCGCGCGGTGGCTCGCAGGACAAGGAGGAACTTTCGACTAATGTAAGCTCTCCTTCACTCAGGCGGTGGACGTGCATCAGTTAATTTGGTGTCAGATTACCGGAAGCATACACTATACTACTAGTGCTATTATTGTTCGACTTCCCGAACAGCCAAGCACAAAGTTTACTAGTACTACTACTATAGTCCATAAAGGTACATACTATACTAGTACTAGGAACCGGATGGAGGAGCGTCTGCACTCTTATTATAATTTTAAAATGTGATAAAGCAATCCTCAACACATTTGGTTCTCTTCGAGGGTTCTCGCATGTGATAATGGAAGTTGATTGCATGGAACACTTGCCACAATTCTCGCTTAATTCTGGCTCATATCCTGTTACAAATAGTAGCGCTCAGTAATATTTCCTCTTTTTTTATTTAGCATGTACACAGGTCAGCAAACCTTGCGGCGCATCTTCGTGCGAACCGTGCTTGCTGCACTTTGAATGTGGCCGAGAGCTGGCTTGATGAAACACCTCGCTTCCTACTTCTTTTATTGCAGGGTACCGCACTTCCTAGTGACCGGTGTCTTGGCTGATCGTCCTAAGAATGCTTATATATGAATAAAGCTCTCCCATTTACCCGCAAAAAAGATTAAGCCATATTAACCAGAAAGGAGGGAGTATGGACTAGCACTACTTTTTGGTGTGTCTCGTTAACTCGCAGAACAAGGAGAAGCTTGCAGGATAAGGTGAAGCTCGCTTACACCTTTTGACTAATGCAACCTACCCTCGGTGGACATGCATCAGTCCATTCGGTGTCAGATTTTCAAAGGCATACACTGTAGTACCCAACATGCGGAGTACCATAATTGTTAGACTTCACGAAGGGGCGAAGAGCCAAGCGCAGTAGTACGCGTACTTGGTTTTGCACCTTCATACTACTCCACCCTCCGTCACAGTTTACAGGGCACGCTTCATTATGATGCATTTCTCTCAATGCATTTCGACCACCAAAGAGACTTTAGACGTGTTTGGTTTAATGCTCAATCAATTAGGGTGTGGTAACCGCAATCAAGTCCACAATATTCTCTCCATGTACTGTACTACGACGGAGTGCATGCATGTGTGTACCCGGGGTGGAAGCACCGCATGCATGTGTGTACGCATTATTCCCTCTAGTAATAGACGCTGTGCTATAACTACCAATGCTATTTTTCAAGCCGATCGCTAGTCGCCTTGGTCCCACAGATTTTTTTTCTTTTTTCTGAAGCGCGCTGTATAAACAGTGACAGATGGAGTAGTATGAGGGGATTCAAATAAGAGCGTATTGATGGTTGCTTCTTAAGAGCAACTTATAGTGGGAAAGGTGGGGCTTATAATTTGACTGCTCATTACTCACTATTAATGCGGCGCAACGACCGGGCTGAGTCTCCCATGCGGTTGTGCACTACCCCCTCGGTTCTTAAATATACTCCGGAGTATTTGTCTTTCTAGAGATTTCAACGAGTGACTACTCAAATATTTGTCTTTTTAGAGATTTCAAATGGACTGGCACATACAGATGTATATAGACATATTTTAGAGTGTAGATTCACTCATTTTGCTCCGTATGTAGTCACTTGTTGAAATCTCCGTTAAGACAAATAGAATATTTAGGAATGGAGGGAGTACACATACGAAGCAAAATGAGTGAATCTACACTCCAAAATATGTCTGTTTGAAATTTGTAAAAAGACAAATATTTAGGAACAAAGGAGTATAATTTTGTGCATGGCACATGGACCCGGATGATGAAGAGGCTTCTGGCAATGCTATCAAGCTTCCATCATTTGTTTACATAATTGACATACTATACAAATAATTTTCCAGCGACATGAAATTGTACAATGGTGTGAGCTTTCAGCTTTTGTTTCGCGTGTCTTGCCATCGATGCTCTTTCGGAAACAATAAAAACCTAACTTCCTTGCTAATGCATGTCAATTATTAGTAGATCAGAGCTAATAATTACATCACAACTGAAGACAAAGTTGTGAGAAGGTGTTAAATTAAAATCGATCCATGCTTTCATTGGCAACAACGCCCCCCTGCTCTGTCTAAATCAACAAGGCATGTTAGGAAAAAAAGTAGCTGTCTGGAGCATGCAACATTCCGATCATTTTGTGCAATTCCACTAAAATAGAGCTGAGCGTCCCTATTCCAAAGATATCAAGTGTGATTACGATAATAGAGGACTGCTGATGAAACAATAAACACACAAATAGAAGCCGGTCACCTTTGCAGTCTCTCTTAAGACTAACTAGTTGGAGAAGATTAGGCTCGGAGTTGGATGAGGAGGATAGAGAAAAACCAATCTCCCTTTGTGCAGTCGCATTGAAATGTAGAGACGTTGCCCGTGTGACATTTTAGTACAACTGCACAAAACACTCTTGAGAAAAAAGTGATTTGTGTAGTTCACCAAAAGGTCGCAATAGCAATGAGGTGAAATGGATAGCCCTGTTTGCAAACAAAGAGGTAGAAAGGAAACAATTACTGGCCAATAATAGTTGATGACACATGCGATGACAAAAAAAGCATATTCCTTGTTCTAAGGGAAGATAACAACACAGTTGTGTTTGTCTAAAACGGTGTGAGGACGAGAATGCAATATGGAAAGTACGCCAGACGTGCTACGTTTTGGGCAAAGAACTATGGAAGATCCACATGCAGCGACGTGGGAAAACAGGCAGTGGAGCAAGGCCGGAGGGGATACCTGGAGGTCGTCGGGATGTAACTAGGTGAGCGGCGGCGGGTGGAATCTGCGAGCAGGTGGCGTCGGCCCTGCCGCGCCGGAGCTTGGTCACAGAGAACGGCGTGTACCGCAGAACGGGACGTGCTGCCTCGGCGCCGTCGAAGGGAGAAATGATGCACTTCCTCCCTTTCCCCCGGTGGACGGGATGCGGCCGGATCAGTGACCAACGGTGAGAGAGAGTGTAACACCCTCTATGCCACTATATCTCCCACGTGTCGAGGCACGACTTAGAGGCATAATCGCATTGAAGGCATATGTCGCAAGTTAGGCAATCTTCACTACATCCCATGTAATATAAATCATAAAGGGGAGATAACATAGTTGGCTTACACTCGCCATGTCAATCAAGTACATAAATAATATTACATCATCCAAACACTCATGGCCCGACTACGGCGCCAAAATAAAAGATAACCCAACATGCGACACGGTCCCGATCACCCCCAACTGGGCACCACTACTGATCATCAGGAAAGGAAACATAGTAACATTGAGAGTCCTCGTCGAACTCCCACTTGAGCTCAAGCGTGTCACCTGGAGCGGAATCATCAGGCCCTACATCTGGTGTAATAGTAATCTGTGAGCCACAGGGACTCTGCAATCTCGCACCCTCGCGATCAAGACTATTTAAGCTTATAGGTAAGGCAAGGTAAAAATATGTGGAGTTGCAGCAAGCGACTAGCAAATATGGTGGCTATCCTATTCGCAAAAGAGAGCGAGAAGAGGAGGCAAAGCGCGAGCGAGAAAACTAGAGAACAACATGCGCAAACATTACTCCAACACCGTGTCCACTTCCCGGGCTCCGCCGAGAAGAGGCCATCACGGTAACACACTCAGTTGGTTCATTTTAATTAAGTTAGGGTTAAAGTTATCTACAACCGGACATTAACAAATTCCCATCTGCCCATAACCGCGGACACGGCTTTCGAAAGTTCAAAATCCCTGCAGGGGAGTCCCAACTTAGCCCATGACAAGCTCTCATGGTCAACGAAGGAATAGACCTCCTCCCAAGACGTTCCGATCAGACTCGGTATCTCGGTTCTTCAAGACACTTCGACAGGTTAAAACAAGACCAGCAACACCGCCCGAATGTGCCGACAAATCCCGATAGGAGCTGCACATATCTCGTTCTCAGGGCACACTCAGATGAGCAAGACGTCGGGTGGGCCAGCCCAGAGTTGCCCCTGGTAGCCCCGGACATCGCTCGGTTGGACCAACACTCAGAGGAGCACTGGCCCGGGGGGTCTAAAATAAGATGACCCTCGGGCTCCGGAAACCCAAGGGAAAAAGAGGCTAGGTGGCAAATGGTAAAACCAAGGTTGGGCATTGCTGGAAAAGCTTTAATCAAGGCGAACTATCAAGGGGTTCCCATTATAACCCAACCACGTAAGGAACGCAAAATCCAAGAACATAACACCGATATGACGGAAACTAGGGCGGCAAGAGTGGAACAAAACACTAGGCGAGAGGCCGAGCCTTCCACCCTTTACCAAGTATATAGATGCATTAAGATAACAAGATAATATAATGATATCCCAACAAGTAAATAAATGTTCCAACAAGGAACGACCTTCAATCTTCACCTGCAACTAGCAACGCTATAAGAGGGGCTGAGCAAAGCGGTAACATAGCCAATCAACGGTTTGCTAGGACAAGGTGGGTTAGAGGTTTGACATGGAAATTTGGGAGGATTGAAAGCAAGTGGTAGGCATCATAGCATTGGCATAGCAAAAGAGCGAGCAAACTAGCATAGCAAAGATAGTAGTGATTTCGAGGGTATGATCATCTTGCCTGCACAGTTGTCAGAGTTGACTGGATCCTCGAAAGCAAACTCAACGGGCTCCTGGTTAGCGAACTCGTCTCTCGGTTCTACCCAAACAAGACAAACAAGCAACAAGGACACAATCAACCACGTGCAAGGATCAAACAAGATGATGCAACGATGGTATGCTATGCGGGATGCAAATTCAAGATATGACAAGGAATGCATGAACCTGGCCTCAACTTGGGAATCCAAGTGTGCTACTGGAAAGATGAGATAAAATCACTTGAAAACGATATAAAGAACACCGGAATCGGAGTTACAGTTTGGAAATGGCAAGCAATTCAAATATGACACCGGTCTGCGATTTACAGCAAGTAATCATCTAAATGCAATGAGATGAACATGCTACAGCACCCAAACATGACAATAAAACACATGTAAGGGGTGAATTCAAGATGCTTAACAAAAGTCTAGCACTGAGCTACGGCCAATTCATCCATTAACAGGTTCAAACAAGCATGGCAAAAATGCATATGGCAAACAGATCTCAGACTTAGTGAAATTAACACTTGTCTGGAATTTCAGATCAGGTAGCACTCTTCGGAGAAACAAAACTATATGCTACAGGACCTGAACATGGCAAAGTAAAGCATGGCATGGAGCTAATCAAAGAGCTTAACAAAAGTCCCTTAGTGACCTTGAGCCAAAAGGGATCAGAAAATACAATTGCAAGCATGTGAACATAGCAAAAACATAATCAATTTTCAGACTTGGTGAAAACTGGAGCATGCTGAAAACAGATATCAAGTAGGCATGTTTACGAGCTCGATGCACTCACTACAGTGCAAGTCATGATAATCTAATCATACACCCAACAAGATTACACAAAATGCAAGCTAGACATGGCAAGAACAATAGCATAGCATGCACGGATCAACTACAACATCATCGGCAAAATTGCAAACAAGTTGACAATCTGCCCAGATTCACAAAGTAGCAAAAGTAGAGCTCGATTGACTCAAGCTAGGGTGCTCCATTATTGCAAAAAAAGACATGGATGGATAGAGCACTACAAGATTAACAAAACATCCTTACTGATCATCCTCAAAAGAGGCACAGATCATTGGGAAACAAGGACTTAGTGGAATTGCTAAGTCCCTGGAATCAGAATTATCAAGTGCACCACTTTGCAAGCTTGTGCTAGTCACCACACACATCACAAAAATACATGGGTTGCACCTCTGGAAAGAGGACAAAACCCTTAACAAAACATATGTAGAACTCATGGGCATAACATGCACACATTAATCATGGCAAAAATGACAAAAACCTAAATGGAGTAGCAGATCTGACAATTATCTCAAGTAGCCTCTTCTAACAGCATTTCCGGCATCAAGATGAACTCAAATAAAAATGATGCAATGGAATGAAATGATGTATTCTCTGAGATGAACATTTTGATATGCTATATGCCCAAATCAGAGTTACGGATGCAAAGATACGATGCTATGAACATGGGCACTTGGATCTGGGATTTCGAGGACTTAGAAGAAAAACAACCTCCGGATCTAGGGTTTGACCCGGCACGCAAAACGTGGCGATTCCGGCGAGCCTTGGCGGCTCCAGCGAGCGAAGAAGCGGCAGGGAGGCAAGGGAGAGGCGGGTCCGGTCTGGCCCGACCGGATCTGGCCGGAGGAGGGAGGCGCCGGCGGGGGCGGCGTGCGCGG